>NC_048223.1:1824508-1835223 GCF_002007445.2 Ailuropoda melanoleuca
GTGGCTAGGCCATGGGTGGGGGCGGGGGGGTGGGGAGAGAATGTTAGGTGGGGAATTTGTCCGAGAGAGAGGGAATATACAATGTGTTTGCTTGCAGCAATTGCAGGATTCTGGCAAGTGCACTAGAATACGCAAATGGATGAAGTGATCTCTTAAAATGGGAGTAGTTTATTGGTAGATGGTTGGAAATGAGCTATGAGAGGACCATTAATGTTTGGCTGAGTCTTTTCTTGGTTAAAAAATTTCTTTTTTATGAACTTTTCATCCCAAACTGTAAATCGTGCCTGCATAGAAGGATAACTAATTTCATAAATCAAAGAGAATAGAGATCTCAGGCATCAACTCTTCATTATCTGGGAAATTGGTAAACCACAAAGATGGCATTACAAATCAATGGGGGAAAGGAAAGACTGTTCAATGATCAGTTTGGGGACAATATGGTTATCTATATGGAAAAAAAAGATTCATTTATCAGATCATAGGAAAGAAATAGAAGTGACTAAAGATGGAAATTTAGTAAAAGAATCTAAAATCTTTAAGAAAAATATAGGAGAATATTTTTATAATTTTAAGGGAGGCAATGGTTGTTTAAACAAGCCATGAAAATACAAATTTTAAGGGAGAAATAACACAGTTTGACAAAACAAAACAATATAAGCACAGTGAGAAGACAAGTCAAAATCTAGGAGAAGATATTTTTAATTCAATAGGTGACCAAAGATTGTTTTGCAGAATAAAGAAAGCACTGCAATAAATTAATCAAGAAACAGATTTTTAAAAAACCTCAGTAGGCAAAAGCAGCTAAATCATATGAAGAGGTCATTCACAGAGGAACCCTGACCTGGCAACGAACATATCAAGGTGATCAAAATCATCAGTAAGAGAATGCAAAGGAAAAGAAAAACAATAAAGCACTTTGTAGATATCAGATCAGCAAAAATTTAAAGTCTGACAATGCCAAGTATTGGTGTAGGTTTGGGAGAACAGTGCTCAGTACTAGTGGAAGCTTAAACTTTTATCAGGGCTTTGGAAAACAATTTGTCAAGGGATGGTGAAGTTTGAAACGTGCCTCCTGTAGGACTGAGCAATTCTCTATCTAGGTGAACACATGTGCACACCAAATATTACAGCATTAATTAAATTGGAAACAAATATATCATGGCATATTCATATTTTGGGATACTTAATGCCTATTAAAATGAATGAAATAAATAAAAGTTTTAATAGATGACAAAAAAATTGAGTGGGAAAAGTAAGTTTCTGTATCAGACATAAAATGTATCATTTATGATACCATGAATATGCAGCTGTGGTAATATAAAATAAGCTATTTAAGGTTACATGTCTATATAGCAAAAGCAAGAAAACCTGAGTGGAAGGAACATATTCCCAATAAAGGAAAAATGGACCAGAAATTAAGCAGAGGCAGAAAGAACAGAAGAAAGCACTGTTGCTATTGGAAGAACACTTCACCACATTTGAAGTGGTGTTGCCAAACAAAAAAAAATCCAGACCTGAATCTGATGAAGTCCTGAGATTCAGCAACAGATTTATAGGAAATACAGAGGACAGAGGAACATTTCAGACCTCACGATGGGGGTGTAATCAGTGAAATTCACACAATGGGTCACTCTCTATAGATAACTAACTCCGTTTCTTCAACAACAACTGCCACCACAACAAACTGCAAGCCAAATTTGTAAGCCAAAGAGAAGATATTTAAAAAGATACAAGGGAAAGTTGGAGAGAGACATAAAATTCTTATCAAGCAATGTCAGTGGAAGGGCCTCATTTGGATCCCAATTCAAACACACTGTAAAATTACATTTCTGAGACAATGGAAATGCACATAGCAACTGAATATTAATGTTGTTTTAGGTGTGGTATTGGTAATACAATCTATTTAGTACTCTATAGTAAATAACTAAAGAAAACAGTGAGGAGGTAAGCAGGGTAGTCCCAGTTCTTATGTTACTACAAATTAAGAGTAGGGAACAATCAGCTCTGAACACATCTCTGGAGTGGTCAGAAAAGGCTCGTTCATATCTTCGTTCATTTAACAAATATGTAGAGAAGCTATCATATATCAGATAAGATACTCTAATGCACTGGAGATATTAGTGAAGTAAATAGAAGAATATTTCCGCCCTCATAGTATTTACACCCTATGAGGTTAAAAATGAACAGTAAACAAATAAACATGCAAATAAATATATCATTGGTAATAAGTAGTAGATAGAAAAATAAAGCAGGCAAGAGGATGACAGAAGGGAGGATTATTATTTTATACTTGTCAGGGAAGGCCTCACTAATAAGATGCTATTTAAATTGAAAGATCTGAAGGAAGTATAAAGATGCCAAGAGCTGGGCGGTGGGGTGGGAGTGGAGCCTTCTAGACAGAGGAGGCCGCAAATGTGAAGGATGTGAGATGAGAGTTTAGCTGGGGTGAGCTGGAGAGTCGGGATGTCAAGTGCAGCTGGAGTGCGGCAATGATGTGAAGAGTCAGAGATCACAGGAAGAGGTCATGCGGAGCCTTGCAGGCCAAAAGTAAAAACTGCAGTTTGCTCTGAATGAGGTGGGGACCTAGTGGGGATTTTCAGCGGAGGTGTGAACACTCTGATTTAAATTTGTAAGATTTACTCCGTTGCCATGTTGAGATGAGATCTTCAGCCAACCGCAGAAGCAGGAAAACCAGTTACTCAGTCAGTCAGTCAGTCAATTACAAGGATCCATTTGCCCATTTCACTTCAATCTTGCAATATCATAACCAAACTTCTGAATTTCTCCCCATACCTCCAACTCCTGGAGTCTTCTCATTTATTTTACTGGACCAAACCCAAACCTCTTTTTCTTTCATACCCACATAAAACTCTTCAGATTTGGGCGTCTACCTTCAAAATATATTCAAAATGCAACATGTTGTTTTTTATGAGTATGGTAAAATATACATAACATAAAATTTACCATTTAACCATTTTTAAGTGCATTTTCTATGGCATTAAATATATTCATGTTGTATGGAACCATCACCACCATCCATCTCCAAAATCTATTCATCCTCCCCAACTGAAACTTGGAAACACTAAATGCTAACCCCGCTCCCTCCTCAACCCTTGGCAACTGCTATGGTACTTTCTGTTTCGATGAATTTGACCCCTCTAGGTACCTAATGTAAGTGGAATCATACAATAATTGTCCTTTGTGACTGGCTTATTTCACTTAGAGTATGTCCTCATTGTTCACCCATATCATAGCATGTGAATCATAGCATTTTAAGGCTGAATAATATTCCATTTTATACATATACCCTATTTTGCTTATCCATTCATCATTCGATGGGCACTTGGTTTGCTTCCACCTTTTGGTTATTGTAAATAATGTTGCTATGAACATGGGTGGACAAATATCTGTGTGAATCTCTGCTTTCAGTTCTTTGGGGGTATATATTGAGAAATGGAATTGCTTAGTAATTATATGCCATGAAAATGCAAAGGGGTAGATTATTGGAAGAGAACCAAGAAAGAGTACTGTCCTGGGAGTGAAATGAAGAAATGCTTCAAGAAATAGAAAGTGATAAACAGTATTACTAAAAGATCAGCTAAAATAAGAACCAAGTATTGCTCATTGGATTTATTGATGTGGGTGTCAGTTGTGACTATGATAAGAGATGTCTTGGTTGAGCAGTAGTAAAATTCCGATTGGCATGGTTTCAAGTACCATTAAGTAGAGATTGGTGATAACGGGACCAGACAACTTATTTTAAAGGGAAACGGAGATACAGGGATGACTGTGGAATAGGAGTTTTTAAGTGGTAATTGTTCAGGCAGGGAGAAGGGCAGGAGTGGACACAAGTATGTGATAAGCCACTAGTCTCAGGACTGGAATAGAACAAAAAGGTGGAGGAAAGGCAGATTTGCTCATTTTGCTTGAGCTGGGACATCCATCTTCTCCTGCCCTTGGATGTCAGCATTACTATTCTCAGGCCTTCAGATTTGGACCAGGCCTTACACGATTGACCCTCTGATTCTTGGGTTTTTGGGACTGGGACTGAAACATACCACTGGCTCTCCTGGGTCTCCAGCTTGCAGATGGCAAATCATGGGACTTCTTGGCTTCCATACTCATGGGAACAAATTTGTATAATAAATTCTTCTTATATATACCTGTATATATCCTATTGGTTCTGGTTCTCTGGAGAACCCTGAATAATACACTTACTGTCAAAGTTAGGGTGACATGTGAATTCACTACCTTATACATATAAAAAAGCAAATTATAGTTTATTGGTATTAAGTATTTTCTGTGCATAAGACAATGTATTATCTATAAGAGTGTCTGTGAAAGATTGGTTGCTGTTTTCAATAAATAAGTTTAGCTTGGGACATGAAAACAGATGGGAGATAATGCCCAAGTAATGACTTAATACTACTGGGACAGAGATGGGGCAGTCTTAGAGAAGAGCAAACTTACACATAGACTTGCTCTCTATGGCAGTAATTAGTGCTGTTTGCTAAATATTTTTTGCTTCTTCACAATCTGAGCTCATGGTAGTAATGGAATTTCTTACTTCTTTGTGATTAGATGGAATCATGGTACCAGTTCTGGCCAATGAATTGTGAGAAGATGTGATATGTGCCAGAGCAGTTAACGTATTTAATGCTGCTGTGAGATCCTCCGGAGCTGTCTATTCCTTCTGACATGGGGAATTTCATGATACTCGTTACTCAGTGTGGGCCCCTGAAAAACAAACCTAAGCAAAGTCTCTTGGATAATCTGAGATGAAAGTGCAGCAGAAGGAAGATACAATGTTTTATTTTTTTCAGCCACTGAGATTTGGTTATTATTTGTCACTGTCTGTATTAACTAGTGCAGTTGCTAAGACTTGTGTTGAATTAGCTGTTACATACCTTTTGAGAGAAGCATGAGGGCAGAGATTGGCAGAGCAGTGTAAAGTTGTATATTTTATGCTGTGTATATCACCTGCTTGAAGGAATGGAGGTTGAAATCCTTCCGGGAGACTATGGGAAGGTTTCTTCAGCCTAGAAGACGTACCTTTACTATTCATCTACCCAGAACAGCTACCTTTTCTAACTCATATTAAGTCACTTTTTGTGCCTACTGGTTACCTTCTGTGTGAAGAATGTCAAATTGACTGATTTTGCCGCAATCATGTTTCAGTATTTTGGGAATAAGCTGGAGTCTCAAGTGTGTGGGGGAGGGTGCTTGGGAGAAGGAATGGAAATAGAGAAGAGGAAATACTGGAACCCTGTTGTTTCTGTGCCAAGCACTTAACATATTTTAACTCATTTAACCCTCAGAAAAATAAAACAAAAAAACCTCCAGCTAGTACTATTATTGTAATTCCTAATTTGCAAGTGAAGAAACGGAGGGTAAAAGGTTTAGATGATTTGCCCAAGTCTTTGTTAATAAATGGCAGGGTAGAATTTAAACCAAGGCAGTCTAAACTTCGGAGCCTGAACGCATAAGCTCTATGCTATGAGACTTCACAGTTAACATATGCTAGACGGAGGGTATGCTAGGCAACTCTTCCATTTATTCACTCACTGAAGCAATATTATTGAGCCCTATCATGGGTCAGACATTGTCTAGGTGCTGGAGAGAAAGCATAAAGCAAACCAATTTCTGCTTTCATAGGTTACATTCTGAAAGATGACTGACAGTAAACAAATCAAGATACAATACACTGAGTTATGTTAAGGGCCATAAAGGAAAAGAAAGTGGGGGGATGGAGGGATGGAAGAGAATCTGATAAGAGTGTTTGGGTGACATTTGAGCAGAGTCAAATGAAGGGAGAGAATGAGCACTGTGAAAATTTAGGAGAACATTTAGCTAAGAGCAAGCTGCAGGTGTGAAGGTGTGCAAGGATGAGTCAGTGTGGCTGGAATAGAGTGGGTACAGGGAGACCTGAAGGAAGTCAGTTCATAGAGAGTTGAGATGGGGAGAAGCAGGACACGACTGCAAGATCAAGTAGATGGCTAAGGACTGACTGTATAGTCACCCAATGCACATGAGTTTATATATATATATATGTAACGCATCACTGTATATCATCACAATAATAGCTTAAGAAAAATTATTCTTGTTGCTCTGTGTAGTTAGAATTAAAGCAAAAATATTTTGGAGGAAGTAGGTATAGTACTCAAAGGAAAAGTGGTTGCAGTCTTACCAGGATAATGACTAGAATGGAGAAAGGAAATAGATTTCACTCCAGTTTTCCTCCCCCAGATCTCTGTGCCTCAATTACAGAGCTGTCTTTCAAGTTCTTGGCAGGTCCTGCTGTTTCCTGCCTTGGGCAATGCCCTCATTCCATGCTATTCCCATTTCCTTCATTTTTCCTCTTCACTTCCTCTAAAGATGCCTTCTAGATTCCCAAGATTAAGTGGGTTATTGCCAGTTATAGTATTATATAGTGTGGGGCACCCTTATTTCTTCTCAGTTGCACTCATCATGATTATAATTAATTATCTAATAATATTTCCCCCTACAGGACTGTGAGATCTTTAAGGGGGAGGGGCTAGGTAAATCTTATTAACCCTCAGGCCCTAAACTTATTACAAACTTTTTTAAAAAGTAGAATTAGATTTCTTCTATATTTCCCAATACAAATATTTTTGTAGTGGAAGGGAAGAAATGATTATTCCATTTGGGGCTTTAAGTAGTTACCAAAATTTAAAATTGTTTTAAAAGACAAACACTTTATACTGTGCTCATTTAGGAAGTTGATAAAAATTCTGCATGAAGCCTCAACAATCATTAGGTTGACTAATACAAGAATGTAGATTATCTCATATTTTACAATAAAAGTAAAATTTCTCTGCACAATGTCCCCACATTATATTGTTTACAAATCCAAAGCAGGTAGAAAAGGATGCAATTTAAAAATGTGTTTTTCAAGGAAAACAAGGTCATGCAGTGAAGTGTTGCTTTAGGATTCCAAACTTGTGAAAAATTTATATTCCTAAAATTAGCAACATCATATAATTAACTTAGCGGCAGTCTGCGTTTTCATAAAAATTGGTGTGTTACTAAATTATACTGCATCATGTTTGGTTTCTTCAATCTCAGTATTGAAAATGTTAAAGAAAAATTCTAATCACTTTTGTCAAAACAAATTCACAACATCTCTACTATTCTGCATGTAAGAGCTAACTGGAAACATTCATTAATCTAGCACTTTGGGATTTTAATTTCCAGATGGAATGATTAGCATTTCTGAGCTTTTTATACTCAAACCACAAAAATAAGCCCTTTTCAGGGGTCACTGGAGACAAATAATTTAGACCTAATATTTGGCTAAGTTAACCACTGTGCTGTATCATTTAACTCATGTAGAATATTTACTCTGACTCCCTATTAGTATTTTTCAGATTTTGCTTATAATACAAACCAACTTATTTGGACTAATAGTATCAATATGATGCATACTGGAGAGTTCCTTTGTATATTTTAATTTTTTATGTATATGACTCCTATGTTTTTCTCTTTTAAAAATTATTTTGTGAATTCACTTTATGAAAATACTGGACACTACTGTGAGAACTGAATTAGAGTTCATTGCTGCAGTTATAATTCAGATAATTATATTACTTTGTTATTTTATTCCCTTCTTTCCAGAAAGTAGTTTGAAGAAACATAAAATCAAATACACTCTCATTAATTAAAGAAATAGTTACTGTATTTTAAAAGTGTTAGGTGGAAAAGGCAGAAAGCAGTAAGGATGACTTTGATACAAGGATACCCTCATTTTGTTCAGGGGATTCATTCGTCAAGATGTGAGCAGATACTGAATCAATCATTCACGGGTTCTTGAACCAAAGTCCTTATGGAAGCTTCCTACAAGCTCCTTTACATTACGTCTTCCTTTCTCCCACTTACATGGAACCAGTTTTAATTTTGTATACATCATTCATTTGCTTTGCTTTTTTTTTAGTGATGTAACCATATAAAAATGTATTCCTAAAGTTGTTATTGCTTAGCTTTTCCTTTAAAAAAAAAGATTTATTTATTTAATTGAGAGAGTGAAAGAGAGAGTGTGTGTGTGAGCATGGGGGAAGAACAGAGGGAGAGAATTTCTAAGCAGACACAACCTGAGATCACAACCTGTGCCCTGAGATCACAACCTGAAGTGAAACCAAGAGTGAGACACTTAACCAACTGAGCCACCTAGGCATCCCATGTTTAACTTTTCCTTTTTTGAACAGTTGTATTGGATCATACCATATTTCTTGTCTGCAACTTGCTTTCCTCACACAATATTTATTGATATACACAGCTGTTGAGTATTATGTTGTATGAATCTACTACCATTCATTTATCCATTCTAGTTTCTAACTTTTTTGCTATTATGATCAATGTGGCAAAGAATGTCTTCTGATGTGCAAGCTTGATAGGATATATACTTGAGAGTTCTAGGTTACTAAATTTTGGAGTATGGAATTGCAAGTTATAAATTATGTGCCAGTTGAACTTTATTTAAGTGATAAATTATTATCTAAAGTCATACCAGTTTACATTTTTATCACTTTTATTTCTATAAATTCTTGCCAACATTTAGTATTGTCAGACTTTTACTTTTTTTAATCTAGCAAGTGTAAAATTGTGGTTTGCATTTCCTTTTAACTAAGGAGGTTAAACATCTCCTAAAGGTTTATTGTTTTTATTCTGTACATTTCTATCATGACTTTGATAGGTAGTCTCTAAGATGATCTCTAGCCGTCCTTGCCTCCTGGTTTTCATGCCCTGTGTAATCTCTTATTGAGTGAGGGCTAGACCTAGTTATTTGCTTGTAACAAAGAAAATGTGGGAAAAAAATGATGGGATGTCAACTCTGAGATTAGGTTCCAGGGAGTCCATGGCTTCAGTCTTGCTTGCACTCTCTCTTTCTTTCACTCTCTCTCTCACTCTGAGTGAAGTCAGAAGTTGTGTTGTGAGCCCCCAAGGAGGGGCCCACATTTTAAGGAACTGAGGGAGGCCCCTAGTTAACAGCTGCAGGGAACTGAGGCCTGTAGTCCAACAGACTGGCAAGAACTGAATCTTGCCAACAACGAAAAACCATGTGAATGAGCATGGAAGGAGCTCCTTCCCTAGCAGAGCCTTCAGATGAAACTGTGGTACCCCTTGGCATCTTGGTTGCAGCCTTGTGAGAGACCTGGGTGAGAGGCACTGAGCTGTGCCCCACCTGGTTCCTGACCCACAGAGACAGTGAGATAATAAATGTTTGTTGTTTTATAACTGCTGAGTTTTAGGGTAATATTGTTACACAGCAAAGCCAACATGGTGACTTTGAGACTGTCATTTTCTTATGGCTTCATAGGAATTCTTTACATATCCTGAATATAATCATTGTCAGTTCTATGTGTTGCATTAAGTTTTTCCAAAATTGTAAACTCTTTTTCTGTTGTGTCTTTTGAAGAAAAAGACTTCTGACACAAGTCTCTCTTGTATCTGTAGTATCTATATATCCTTTTTATCCTTGGTAGTTTGGGGATAATAAATCCTTTCCTAACTAGAAGTCCTGAAGATCCTCTTCTATATTCTCTTTTTGTTTCATTTTTTTAAAGATTTATTTATTTATTTGAGAGAGAAAGAAGGGGAGAGAGAGAAAGAGAGCATGCACACGTAGAGGGGGAGAGGCAGAGGGAGAGGGAGACAGAGAATCTTAAGCAGACTCTGTCCTGAGCAGGACAAGCCCCTGCTTGTCTCGGGGCTTGATCCCAGGACCCTGAGATCATGACTTGAGTTGAAACCGAGTCTGACATTCAACTGACTGTGCCACCGAGGCACCCCAATATTCTCTTTTTAAAACCATATAGATTTTCCTTTAATGTTTAAGTTCTTTAATTCACTTGAAATTGATTTTCATGTACCATCTGAAGTAAGAACCATTTTAGTTGTTATTCCATTTGGGAAACTGCCATCCCCTAATTTATTGAATAGGCCCTTCCTCACTAATCTGCAATTCCAAATCTATCCTTTTTTATACATGAACAGGCTTGCTTTGGGTCCTCTATTCTGTTCATTGCTTTATTTTCCTATTTCTGTGTCAACACCACAGAGTTTTAATTAGTATAATAACTTCATAGTAGGTCTTGATATCTGTTGGAGCAACTCTCCCTATCTAGTTCTTCCAGAGTGTTTTGGCTAAACCTATCTCTTTGCTTAACAATTTAACAACAGCTCGACAGATTACGTAAACAAAACACAACTTGTCAGATTACATAAACAAAACATTTTTTTGGTAATTTTTATTGAAATGCCATTGACTTTATAGATCAATTTGGGGACAATTAAAATCTTTACAATATTAAGAATTCCTGTCTATTCATGTCTTCTGAATATAGTCTAGCTTTGCATTTAAGTTTTTTTCTTCAGAAGAGACACATTTTTTACTAAATCATGTAGAATTACAAATTGTACCTTCTAAATACTTGTTGCTGCATGGAATATAAGTGGCTTTGACATATTCAGCAACTTTTCTAAACTCTTTAACTTAATCTAACAGTTTATCTGTAGAATCTTGACTTTCAGACAATCATTACATCTTTGAATAATAGCAGTTATGTTTCTCTCTAATGTTTGTAATTTGCTTTTCTTTGATTGTTTTATTGCACTTATACTAAGTATAGTGATGAATAGAAAAATGAGGTAATAGGCATTCTTGACTTGTTCTTGATTTTTGAAAAGAAAGTTTTTTT
>NC_048223.1:1835323-1877186 GCF_002007445.2 Ailuropoda melanoleuca
GCAGAGAATGTACTGAAACATCAAGAGTGAATCCTAATGTAAATTATAGACTTTGAGTGTCAATTGGTGTCCATGTATGTTCACAGATTGAAACAATTATGCCACTTGGGGGGTATGTTGATAATGAGTGAGGCTGTGCACGTATAGGAAACCTCTCTACACTCCTCTCAATTTTGCTGTGAATAATATATATAAAAGAACTTCCTGCACCTGTCACTGACAAAAAATGAAAACAAAACAAAGCAAAATGCCTGACAATGACAAGTGCTAGAGAGACAGAAACTCTCAGGTACTCTTAATAAGAATATCAAATAGTCCAGATCAGTTAGGTAATACATAGTAAAGTGGATGTATCTCATGACACGGGAATTACAACTCTCAATGTATACCATGGAGAAACTCTTATATGAATTAATTAAGAGGCATGTGCGAGAATGATTATTGTAGGGGCGCCTGGGTGGCTCAATCGTTAAGCATCTGCCTTTGGCCCAAGGCGTGATCCCAGGGTCCTGGGATCAAACCCCACATTGGGCTCCCTGCTCCCTGGGAAGCCTGCTTCTTCCTCTCTCCCCCTACTTGTGTTCCTTGTCTCGCTGGGTGGCTGTCTCTGTCAAATAAATAAATAAAAACTTAAAAAAAAAGAATGATTATTGTAGCATAATTCATAATGGCAAAAAACTAGAAGAAAGTAAACTACATCAATTGGGAAAATAGATAAATACCGTACATTCATCTAACAGAATAATGTATGGATTTTAAAATGAGCAAGGTGTATATGTGTCTGTGCATGTATGTGTATATGCCAACATGAATACATTTTTAAAAAATTAAGTTAAAAATAAATTATAGAGTGTGAAGAGTTATATACCACTTATATAAATTTTATAATCCTCCAGTGTATTATATAATAAAAACAAATAATGTTTGGGTACTACAAGATAAAATACAGAGAACCAAAATTAGAATTTTTAAAAGCATCATTAATTTACTTTTAGAAAAACATTTAGAGTTACCGTTTATCAGAAGGGAGATAAAATCTTATTAATTAAATGAGACAAAACAAGGAAGAACACAATTACAATGAAAGATAGAAATCTACAAATAATTCAAACCAGTTTTTCCAAATTCTCTCTAATGAGTTTGTTAGTATTGCTAAGACACAGCATAGCATCTTTTGGATTTCTTTTTGCTTCTGCTACCCACCATTTAAAAAGGGACTAATTAGCAGTAAAATGACCAAAACTCAGGAACCCGAAGAAATAAAAGACCAAAAATAAATAAATAAATAAAAATTTTTTAAAAACCCTAGATAATTTACAAACTAGATAATCAACTCTGAACTAATCAGAATTTTACTTTAATAAATACCAGTTCACATGATATAATTAAATCAAATATGGAAAACTGCTCTGGGGCTGTTCTTTGTAATCAATTTGGCCTCTTTGAATGGCAGACATCCCTACTACTATCATTATCAGGACTTGGGACAGAAACTTAGCTGTTATTTGCCTATCTTCCAGCTTTTCAATACAGTAAGTACATATTTTATCCATTTGTATGATTACAATATAAGTACCTGTTTTAGGACATTATAATTACTGTTTTCCACACAATACAGGAGTTGTATATGTATTTGGCATTTTTTTTTCTTTAGAATCCTAGGAGACCACTTATTTTTTTAAAAATCCTTCTCTGAGCCTAAAAAAAAAAATGTAGCAAAATTAAGTTATGTCAATGTTTTTTCTTTATTAACTTCTCCAGTTATTTTATTAAGAAACTTTGGAATAAGCTATCTTAATCATTAAACATTTAAAGCAGAGTTTTCTGTAGAAAATAATAAAGAATTTTCCTAAAAACAATGACCTATTAATTTGTTGATAAAGTTCAAAGCTGTATTTCTACACATAAGTGGGCATTTCACAGGAGAGATTGAATTTATATTGAGGTGGTTTGGAGGCATTTACAAGGGAGCAGCACACATATGATTATAGATTTATGCCTGATAGGATATAGCACTTTATAGTTTTAAAAATGGTTTCACATCTATTATGTCACTGGGGTCTTAAAGTAATTTTGTAAGGTTACAAATGCAGTGTGTCCATTTTACAGATGAGGAAACTGAAGCCTCAAAAGGGTATATGACTTGATAAGATCATCTAACTAGTGGGTAGCAGAGCCCATTCAAATTTAGGTCTTTTGATTCTAAATGCAGGGCTTCTTTTATATGCTTGGATGCTTTGTTTTATTACAGGAAGCATAAACAGAAATCTTGGCATTGCATATTAATTTTTTTAAGTGTCTTTGATATATCTCACCACTACATTCAGGAAAGAAGAACTGGAATAAGTATTATACTCCAAAATTTGAGAGGAAATTAAAGAGATAATGTGTGTAGAAAGTTCTAGAACATAGTAAAAATGCAATAAATGTATGGCAAGGGCACAATCCATTGCCTCACCAGTTCAATAGGGTCTTTCAAGCTAGTTCTTTTAGACACATTCTGGCCAGGGCTGGATTCCCCTATGTGCCCCTCCCTCCCCATGGAGTATCAAAGTCTCCTTGTCTCTCCAGGATTATACAAGAGTCTCAGGCTCCTCAGTGCAAATTTGTTGATATTGGGGTGGGAGTGGAGTGTGAAGAAGGGACCTGGATAGAGTCTCAGGGAACAGATAAGCATCGGGCCAGATGTGTGGTTTTTAGAAATGGGCTCACCTTGGGATTCAGACTGTCCCAGCTTCTTTTTTTCTTCTGCTTAGGAGTTGGGGTATAGAATCCTTGCTCTAGCGTTTTTCCTCCACCCCCGCATACTTTGCATAACTCCTAACTCTACTCTTCTCCTGACCATGGCATCTCTTGGTCTAGTCTTTAGGAGCAGAGGAAAAATTGTGCAAGAAACTCAATCTCTTTAGATACTGGGACTAGTGAATTTTGAGCATGGTAACAACCAATATTAATGAACATTTGATGTTTACTATGTGACAGGTGCTATTCTAAGCAATCTATGCATATAATCTCACTTATACAACAGTCCTATTTCGTATATGAGGAAACTGAGGCACATAGCCGTTAAATAACTTGCTTGAAATTAATCGATTCTCGACTTACAAAGCTGGCATTTGAACTTAGAGTCTGGCTCAAGCGCCTGCACTCAAGCACTTAGCCATGGTCCTTTCAATAAGACAGCTTAACAGGAGACCCGGCAAGACCTTCAAGTCTAGCTGTTATGGGTGGTGGTGAGGAGGTGGTTCAAAGATGCTTTCAAGGTGAAAATGAAGGAGTCTCTGAGGACAGAATGGGAGAAAGCACACCAGTTAATATCTCAACATAGCATCTTCCCACAAATGAATATCAACATTAAGCGTAATAGACCATGCAGAGAATAATCTCTCATACTAGATGTGATACTTCCATTAGTTTATCAAGCAGGTGAGTAAATCTTTTTCATATTATAATTTTTAAGAGCTTTGTATTTAAACCACAGGTGAGTTTTCTATCTTGCAGTATTTGAACAACAAGCTCTCTAATTTAATGTCAAAATCAACTAATAGATTTTAGAAAAATAGTCACATCTTGATTGATCTCATTTGAATAGTATATTAGCTCTTGTGAGTACTCAGCTTCAGACTACAGCTTTTCCCCTTCTCTTTTATGTGATATCCCAACAGCCATTTAAGAATATTGATTTTTATTTTTTTGGAGGATAAATATTCAATTAACTCTGGTTCTTTCTGTTAAATATTTTCCAATTTTTGAAACGTTAACTTGCAATTATGTGTGTAGCTAGATTTTCTTTCTGAGCTAAAACTCTCAGTTGAATTTTATATTATACTCTTGTGATAGGCTATGAATTTTAAAGTATCCTAGAAATAGCACATAAATCAATTTGGTAATAGTCTATTGCTTTTGGGATAATTGCATTACTGTTTTGGTGTCAAGAGTTGTCCTGATGAACAAGAGTCATCTTGTTAGTCATCTATATATTTCAAGCATTAGTAAATGAATGACACAGTGTGGAGTGTAAATTAGAAATGGATGAATTGGTTGCACCAAATTAGTATTCCACTTTTACTACTCTGGCATATGAAATGGTATTTCATAATTCAGAGTCACTCTTCAGAACACTTCTCCTTGCCACTTTTGCTTACCACTTTTATTCCTTTAAATGATTATTGAATATTGATTTTTCAAAGAGGAAACTATAGCATGCTCCTTGAAGTCATTTTTATGTCTTATTTGCCTTTTCAAGACTTCCTCCACATTGATATTTTAAGATTGTTCCTTCTTTTTTTCCAAGCTGAAGTTTACTCATACATCGTTAGGCAAGGGAGTCTCAGTAATTATACTTCAGATAGTGAGAGTGAACAAGTTTTCCAATGCGCCCCTGAATAAATGCAACTTGAAATTTTAAAAAAGCAGTATTTTAGATTGTGTGTGGCTATATGTAATTACATAATTGTTTTACTTATTATCCTCCTATTTAAACAAACTAAATACATAACAATCATGTTATTCAATATAAATGTGCAAGTTGTCACTTAAATAACATACTCCCATTGGCCTATAAAGTATGACTTGATTAATGAAAAAATGCTTGCGCTTTTGAGTCAACCTCTATACAGTAAAGAAATATCTTTGTTTATCATAAAAGACGAATCTGATACTAACAGTTTCTGATAATTTGGGTTTACAGGGAAAACTTTGTACTCTGTTGTTGGAATAGAGATAATATGATATTATGATGAATGTTACTAAGATGTTGGTTAAAAAATGGTGATATAATATTAGTATTCATCCAAACATTAGGCCATTCATTTCAGATAGACTCAGTTTTCGGAGGCTTATCAATATTTAATGTACTTTAAAGTTTATTCCGTATTCACCTTGAGCTCACAGTTTATAAACAAGCACACAGTAGAAAAGTAATGAGATAAATTCTGATGTCTACATATTATTTTAGAAATTGCAACATAAATGAGAACTGCTGTAGAGTGTTTCTATGTGTTGAATGATACAAATTCCCCTCCATTGTGGGAAAGTGATGTCATATCAGGGCATTTTATGTGTATTGTGGCAGGACTGGAGGCAGTTCCCTGAAAGAAAACAACTGTGGCTAAAACCTCAAAGGATGAACTGATGTCCTAATGTGTCTTTTTTATATCTCTAATTGCAGCAGTTCTGTGGGTGAAGGGAACAACACACAAAGTGATAAGAAGGGAAACTTGATGTACTTATGTTTCTAAAAACATCATTTAATAAATTATAAGAAGACTAAAAGGAAGTCAAGCAATGGAGTGAGGAAGCGTGGGCTATTCCCTGGATGGCCCTTAAAAGATGGGGAGGAGAGAAAGCCGAGTGTTGACTGTGGATAAAATATTTACAAAACAAACCCCATAGGCAATAATAATTGAATATTTTATATTTTGACTTATTCAACTTTTATGATATAATTTTTTTTTCTTCATCAAGTTTAATTAAGTTTTCCCCAGAGTCACAAGCCTTGAAGACTTTGAAAAAATAAAGCATTTTGTTTACCGGGCAGGTTTTCATGGCCCTCTTTTAACTGAAGTATGTATTTTGTTAAAATCTTTTTCTAAGGGCTGACATTCACTATTTTTAAGGTGTATGCTCCCTCATTAAAAACAAAACAAAACAAAAAAAAATCTTAATAGTTTGGCAAAGACAGTGCCTTCTGGGTGAAAATGTTTCTCTAAGGTTTTTTCACAATGCTGATATTTTTTTTAAATCTAATATGAATAACATCTTCAATACCTATATTTAGGAAACATAATAATATTCTTGTAAATGTTTTCCACTGAAAGGTAACTAAATGTATGTGCTTAATATAGGAAGGTATTATGGAACTATGGTTCGGATATATAATCCAAATATATATATTCAAATAATTCAAATTATTCCTTCCTTCGTTTATTTATTCCAATTATTGGTTAATTCATTTGTCTGTATATTCATCCATCCCTTTGTTCATTCATTCATTCGCACAACAACCTGCCATGTGCCACTTATGATGCTAGGAAATATTAGTAAAAGAAATAACAACAAAGGAAAGAAAGACGTAAAGAAAGAAATAAAAAAAAGAAGAAAGAAAGAGAAAAAGAAAGAGAGTTCAGTGTTTCGTACACCTCTCTCTTTACAGTGAACTCCTTCCTGCTTCTACATGATATAATTTAAAAATCAGTTACCTGATTTTTTAATGGATCTAGATTTTATCTCAGACAGACATGGAGAAGTAGAAGGAAAGGACAACACTCTACAGCTCTTCCATTCCCCCCAGAATCTAAATAGGCCTAGAAATTCAGTGACTAGGTAAAGATCCCCTGATTACCACTGGAAAGAAATAGCCATAGTGGGACATAAGAGAGCAGGTAAAGAAAGAAACGTGTTATTTTTAAATAAAATAAGTCATATTTATACCATCTATATAACATACTATAATATGTTGCTTGGAACAAAGCACATGGATCAAAAGGAGATTATTGGAGGATCAGCATTTATATGTTTATTTAATTTTCTTGTTAGGAAACATCACCTCCATCAAGAATAGTGCTGCCGAAAAGTGTTTTTTAAAAATAAGATTATTTGCACATTTATTTTAATGATATTGATGAGTTTTATTCTCAGTAACTAGGGAGGTAAAAATTGACTTACAAAAAATACGTCATAGAGGGCTTAATACACTACGAGTTGGCTATGATGAGCAATCGGAACATGAAAATTCTACCAGTTACATGTACTTAGGGTGTTTGTATATGCATCAAAACACCAAATAATTAAAAATTCTGTTAATGCTGGTTGGTTTTTTTTAACTGAATTGATAATCTTTTCTCCCCCCTTTATATCGTTTGTGAGAAACTCAAGATCTTTTTACCTAGAGTCAAAATTATTGAATATACAGGAATAGAATCCAGTTTTCTGGGTAATTTAAAATATCTATTTGACACTATTATTTATTAAAAGATCTCCAATGTTCTTCTTTAAAATATTTATTCAACAGAGCATCCGACTCTTGATTTTGGCTCAGGTCATGATCTTGGGATCCTGGGATAGAGCCCTGCCTCCATCTCTGTACTCAGTGGGGAGTCTGCTGGAAATTCTCTCCCTCTGTTCCCCCCACTCAAGCTCTCTCTCTTTCTAAAATAAATAAATAAATAATTAAATGTATATTTATATATTATATATTATATATAATATATAATTTATATAATATATAATTTATATATTATATTATATATAACAATTATTGATTAATTGTGTTAAATAATTTATTAATATTATTAATATATATTAATATATTCAACCAAGAGTTGCTGACTAGAAGTTCTGCATATGGGAGTATACCATTTACTAAGGTGACCATAGCAGTGTTGAGGAAAAGATTGCTGAGTCTCGCCTTCACAATTATCCATACACAGTCACATATTTGACTATATAATTCCAATTCTGTCCTTTTTGTTATTGTAGAGACACACCCAAAGTATATTTGTTTTTGATGAATGCTTATGTTTTTTCTGATGTATGAGATGGAAGTAATTCACAGGAGTAGGTGGTAAACTTTGTCAGCTTAACATTCTAAAAGTTATCTATCTTGCATATATTATGCATATACTATATATAAACATACATATAAGTATATACTGACATATATATGTGTGTGTGTATGGAAAAACATTTGTAAAACAGTTATCATCCCTCTTTTACCACCAATAACAATGGCAGAAAATGTTAAATGTTTACAATAAACTACTTGTTTTATTCTTTATTTGAGTAAAGTGTTTTTAGACAATTTCCCATCTCACCTCTCCCGCATCCTTCAATGTCTTTTCATTTAAAAAAAGAAAGAAGACCTTTGCTGTTCAAATTATACAAGTTAATCTCTGGACAAAGGTAGTTCCCTGGGAAACATGAGCTTTAAAACATAGACATTGTCATAAGAATTAACACAAGAGACAAATCTTTTACACATATACACAGAGAATCACAGACATACACATATACCAGAAATACCTGTATGTGAAATATACATATATTTTACACAAGCATTCCCTATTGTTCTTCTGACACTCCTAACATACCCAGTAACTTCCTCACTGGACACTGAAAATAAAGTACTATAAATCAAACAACATAGACTTCAGACTTGATGTCTTTTTTTTCTTATAAGACAGCCAGCCTCCCTCTATGGAAGCTGTTCTAAGGTCTTGTACTATAGTTCTGTTGAAAAATTATGCTGGCTCGCCAAATATCTTAATGACTTTTCTCTCAGCAGTTGGTAATGGTGAAATGTTATTCTAGTAACCATAATGCCTCTCATAAAACAATTGCATACAATATGTACTGTACTTCTATTTTAGTGAGCTCTTCTGTCAGAATAGCAGTGCCAGTAACCATTTAGCATTTCATAGCAAAGTGCTTACCAGTCCTTCAAGTGTAATATCGCAGAAAGAGTGAAGAAATGCGTGATTAAAAACATTCACTGAGAGTGGACCATTTAACGCAACCCGACGCTGCAAAATAAACCAGCCTTCACATATGTAGGCGCTCATCATATAAATGACAGTTCTATGTGGTCATTTAATTTTACGATCTCAATTCTCGCATATATTGCTCACATAAATATAGTGTTCTCCTGCAGGGAGGTCTGCTGGGTGTTATAAAATCAGTGAGACCTCAATGGGTTCAAATGGACATCTTTTATAATTATTGCTATAAAATTTCTTGACAATGCATTTTGTTGTCCAATGGCTAAAGAAAATGATTTTCCAAAAGAATGGGTTTCAACAAAGAGAGTAACAGAGCCTGGGAATTTGTTCCTGTATTCACCCATATTTAAATTACCTTGGTTACTCTCACCGATTGGAGGCCTTCTTGCTCTTCAGAATAAGGTCTTACCCTGTGGATTAGAGGTGGGCTAGGTTTGAATTATATTTTGGTTTCATGAGGTGGTATGGAATATCCAAAGGGAAGGATTAATTTGCTGTTAAGTACAATTAAAATCTATTTACAGGGAACTTTTTCAAGCACTTGGAAAGATAAGGAAAGGGTAGAGAGAAGAGTTCCATAAACTCAGGATTAAAAATGGTTTGGAGAAAAGACTCATCAGCACTGGAAAATGGTTCCAGTAGTACTATGGATTGCTTGAAGGACTCTATTACTTTTTCTGACTTCTTCAGGGCATATAGAGAATTGAATATGGTAAATTTTCTCTGCAGTGTATTGGGATATTTTGATTACCTCTTGGTTTTTGGATTTCCTCTAGGATAATAAATTATAATTATTATTGTTGCCTTGTGTGACAAATGTTTAATGGCATACTAATTGGATTGCGGTATTTGTTCCTATGATTGTCCTGTAACTACTATAGCAAGCTTATTTTTTTTAAAGATTTTATTTATTTATTTGACAGAGATAGAGACAGCCAGCGAGAGAGAGAGCACAAGCAGGGGGAGTGGGAGAGGAAGAAGCAGGCTCATAGTGGAGGAGCCTGATGTGGGGCTCGATCCCACAACGCCAGGATCACGCCCTGAGCCGAAGGCAGACGCTTAACCACTGTGCCACCCAGGCACCCCAACAAACTTATTGTTTAAATGTCTATTTAGAAATCCAATGAAATGTTTCCTATTTATTGTGGAAAAGGAAATGATTGCTTAATATGTTTTTAAATGTTAAAACATTAATGAGTCACACTCATTGAACTAGAAGGAAGGTAATGAGCATGAGCCATGATTTTACCCTTATGGAGAATGCAAGAGTGCAGAGCAGTAGCACAGGTTGAAAAAGCATATCCTGAGGACATTTAGGTTTATTTTCCCATAGGTCATCTCTATCTATGACCACCTGTAGGGCTCATTTGTCTTTTGCCTCTTCTGCTTTTGGTGCTGGTCTGGCAGTAGCACTAATGTTGGGATAGAGAGTTAGCTCTTTCCCACTCTCACTGGGGAAGTGTAGGCATGGTTCCGCCTTCACATGCATGGGAGCATATATCAGAAGCTAAACCAAACAGGGAATTACATTCCTCTCATCTTAGAGATTGGTTCAGACAGTACACATAACCAAGTTCCATTATGAAAATCCTATGCTTGTGGATTTAAGATCTTTTATAAGACAATTGGGAAAATAAAATAAAATAAAACAAAACAAAAACAAAAAACAAAAGTAAAGCTGCTTTGGAAACTGACCTTAGAGTTGCGAGGGTGGGGAGCTCTGTTCCTCCCATCTCACCACCCCATGGGACAAGAGGCTGAAGTTTCCACAGAAACAAACCAGATTTTGGATCACCGTTTGAACCCCCCAGATAAGCTTCTTCACCAAAGTAAACTTACTCCAGAAGATTTTAACTAAAGTAAGTTGAGCTGAGTTTCCTGAAGTTTGCTATTGGGAGAGCCCTAAGTAATCCATATGTTTTATTATTTAATTTTCTTATGAAATCACTAATCATCACCCTTTTATCTTTTGCTTAAGGTCATCCTGGTTCGTTTTTTTTTNTTTTTTTTTTTGTCACTTGTAACCAAAATAGTATGAATAAACTCTTCTTTGCTGGAAGCAGATTCTACTATTTTGATTTTTACTTCTCTTGTGTCAAAGCTATCAACTTATTCTTAATTGTACTGATACAATTGATATTGAGTGTCTTCCATGTGGCAGACACTATTGGTGCAACAATAAAAAGTACATAGTCTCTGTCTTCCTGAGGTAGAAAGTCTAATGATAGAGAACATCATTAAAGAAGCAGTTACAGTAACGGTATGAGAGGAAAAGTACACTAAGTTTTTATAAGGACTTAAAGGAAAATCAAGCCCTCACATGAGAAGTCCAGGAAGTTCTCCTGAGTGAGGGACCAACCATCAAACCTGAGGTTTGAGAGGTAAGCAGGATAAATCCAGAAAGTTGAGGGCAAGGCAAGGAGGAGGAGAATTGGAAAGTCCAAATTTCAGAGAAAGCAAATGACTTAGGGATGGGAAAGATTTATAAGATCGCTGGAGCTTAGAGAAAGATGCACAGCAAGGGACGTGGTTTAGGAAAAGGAAGAGATAAAATTTTAGAAGTATAGGGATGGGATAAACTAGACCAGGAAAGGACTTGTAAACAAGGAGAGTTTGGGTGTTATATTAAAAAACAGCAAAAAGCCAATAAGGTTTTAAGTAGGGGAGTGGAATGATCAGATTTTGGTTTGTGAAATAAAAGCAAATCCAGACTTTTTCAGATAAGGAGAGACTTTTGCAATGAAAGAGGCAGACTACTGCAACAGAAAGAGGAAAATTATTGTAATAGGAAGCATGCCCCAACAATGAGAGCTACAGGTGTCTCGAAAGTCAGATAGGAAAGGGCTTTTCTTTCCTAGAGAGGAGTGAACAAGGTTAGAAAAAATCAGTCTTGGGGAAGTAAGATGAATGGATGAAGATGGCACGCTTAGTTAATAGATTAGAGAATGTTTACCCCGAGGTCAGCCTATTCCTAGAAGGGGTGATTCAGAAGGAATTTTATGCTGGCTTATATTGAAGAGGGGTCAAAATTTAGGGACCTGGGGGAGGAAGGGAAGCTTAACCAAGTTTGGCCAAGTGAAATTAGCAGGTATTTTATCCAGATGGATAATGGGTACAAAAAGTTCAGCTAATTGTTTATGAAGCAAAGAATGAAAATTTGGAAGGTCTCTGTCTAGTTTTGTCATAAGTAAAACACGAAGGCATCTGTGAGATTTATCTAGGTCAAATGGGGAAGAGTGATTCATTGCAGTAAGCCATATCCTAGAAAACAAAAGAGTTGGGAAACTTCTTCTTTTTTTTTTTTCTTATTTATTTAAGCAATCTCCACACCCAACATGGGGCTCAAACTCAAGGGATAGAGTTCCATGTTGTACCGACTGAGCCAGCCAGGCACCCCAGGGGTGGGGGAACTTCTTAAACATTGCTGTTTTCCAGGATCACAGGGCTCAGGTAAAGTTTAATATAGTTGGGTTTTAGAAAGACCACTCTGACTACAATGGAGAAGAATTTGAGGGGACATGAGACCAAAGAGAAAAAGTGTACAGTACTTCAAATGCAATTACCTAGACCAAGGTAGAGATACTAGACACATGGAGAAGCAAATGGATTGCAAAAATTTCAAAATGCAGGATAGGTCTTAGTATTTGAATCTGGGGGTGAGCAGAACACTTAACTCTTAAGTCACAAGTGCATTAGGAAGTTAATCCCTTTAGCTGAAATTTCCCTCTAGAATTCTCCAGTGATCTTTCTGATTTTTCAGTCTGCAAGAGGTCCTCTGAACCACTGTTTTCCAAAGAGGTTTTAGTTTATGGATGCAATTATTTTTATTTTCAGAAAATTTGTCTTCTATGTTATCTTCAAATATTTTTGTCTATTTAATCTGTTCTTTTTTCAGTGTAGAAATTATAGTATGCATTGAATCTCCTTTGACTCTCCCATAGTTATTTTTTCTCTAGTACTTTTCAATTTTGTCCCTTTCCTTTTCACAGATCTTTATTTGTTTCATTTCATGTGTGTGCTTCAGCATGGTCGTCCTTTCTGACAGCATCAGGGTGATGTTAGGTCTGCATCTGGGTTTAGTAGGGAAGGAGCTTTTCTTGGACCTTGAGTCTGAGACAAATGCTACAAGTACTGTCAGCCACTTTTATCATCTAGAAAAGCATAAGCCCCTACAAAGAAGATCCTTGTATGTACAGCTGCCTCAAGAAATGCATGAATGAAAAGCGATTAATAGTAAGGCTTCTAACCAGACACTATCTAATGGGGCCCAATTTTCACCATTATTTTTATGCCCAACATGCTGGTCCAACACAGAAAAGTGTTTTATAACAAATCTTAAAAACATATTATGTCAAGGATCAATGCCAAAATCTTCTGCCTCATCAACAATTATCCAAATCATTAATTTTCCTGATTTGACAAAAGAATAAGATGTAGATCAGATATTTAACTAAAGCATGCTTTTTTTTCCATAATGGAACTCTCCTGTGAACCCATCTAATATTTCCCTTTGCTTAGATCATTTCAGTAAAGACTGCACTAATCTCTTCCTGTTATGGTGTCTCTTTTAATTGCTCTAAATATTGGAAATTAGGTCCTACATGATTAATTATAGAATTTTGTATTCTTTCTATATATTTTTTTCATTTCTTAAAGAAAGGTAATTCTTTTTTCTGGTACATATCATTCACTTGATTTTTATGTAAGTTGGTAGTCTTCCCATGCTTCTGCATGATTAGCTTCTCCAGAAACAGACTCTGAAATAAGGATTCATGTGAAAGTGATCAGTTTGGCAAATAATCCAAGAAACCATTGGTAGGAAAGTAGGGAAGTGAGTCCATGAGGGAAGAAAGCAGATAAAGTTACATTAGTGAGCAGATTACTGCTGTTGTCAAATAAAGTTCAGTCCTGACGGAGGCCTCTAAGGGATAGAGCAATTCATCCCTGAGAGTTGTTCTATCAGAGGTACTAGAAAGCTGGAATATTTATCCTTCAGCTCTTATCCATCACTGATTGAAGACTGTTCCTTGGGGGATTGGGGTGGGGTGGGGATTAATTTCCCAGCATTTCCAGTCTTTTCCATGCTGTGGCTGAGTATGCTCCTCAGCACTTACTCAGGGTTTGGGCTCTTGGTTAAGAAGCTGTATGAGAACAGTAAGTGCTGAAGGGGAATGGCAGTCCAATGCAGGGTGTGCTATGGGCCACCCCTTGTCCCATTCATATTCACCCACACTCCACTTTAACTTTACTATGTTTGGTCACTGATTCTTTAAGATGATGGCTAGTTGTTGTTTCAAAAATAAAATATCCTTTAAAATGATAGAAAATGAAGACAAAAATGGGGTTGTGGTTTGCCTGCTGCTCCAGTTGGTCTCCAGGTCATAATTTGTAAACCATACCCTTTACCTCACTCCTTTACAATCTATCAATCTTTATTCCCCCTTACTCTTAGCCAGCACTTATGCTGGTCTAGGTTGTTTGCTCAGTGGATAAGCCAAGCATTCATTCCTTAGGGATATACTGATTACATTCCCCTGTTAAACCATGATTACTATAATTATTAATTCACAGTTATTACCAGGCACTGGAACACTAAAAGCTATGTCAGTGAATCCTCTAAATTCTAAACATATGCCTTATTGCCCCTTTTATGTAGCACCCACCTATTTCCTCATGATCGTCAGAGCCAATTACCTTCATAGTACAATAATTTTTTTGCCTGCTTGCCTACCACTATGAGGACCCTAAAATGACCAGATGAAGAGCATACCTTTATATTTAGTGGAACCCTACTGTATCTCCTGGGGAAAGAATTTCTCACTCTGGGAACCAGGATTTCTAATCCTGCAGTACCTAAAATTTTAGGGACAGGAAGTACACTTTAGCCAACTAGTCGCTGAGTGATGGCAAGAACAACCACTGCTACTTCCACCCTTTGGTTCTCAGATCGTTGTATTTTAACTGTCTGAGACTCAACTCAATATAATAGCCGTTAGTCGGAAGCACGTCTCACACTTTGAAAAATACCATCCCAAACTTGTGGATGCTTCAGCTGAGACTTTAAGAACCTATCATGATGTTCTGTATGATTGAGTCAATGGGTCCTGTGGTCCTTTATCCATTACCTCACCCTAGACCCAAAGCTATCTCATTGAGGGTTTCATGCTAGTAGGTGGGGCACTCTGTGTGATCTCAAATATGATGCTAGAGAGTAAGGGAAGGCAAACCCATAGCCAAAACACATATCTTAGTAAGGATGAAATACTGTTACCTCTTAAGCAGAAGGAGTCCAATGTAATCAACTTGCTATCAAGTGGCTAGTTGGTCTCTTCAGAGAAGCTCATGTATGGGTAGGCACTTAGTACTCAGTGTTGATCATTACTGCTTACAGATCAAATATTCACCAACCATGGTAGCCACATTAGCCTTGGTGAAAGAAAGCTTAGGATGTGAGACTGATAGATAGTCTCCTCTCTTATCACCACTGCTCCTTTCTTCTTGAGCCCATTGAACAAGAGCTGGAGTGACCGAGGACCAAGTCTGACTCATATCTACGATCCAACTCATTCTGTCCTCCTAGCTTTAAGAGGTTCCTCTGTTGTGGATGCGTTCTGAGACATAAAAATCTGTAAACTTTGTGCCCACTCCAAGAGGTTCTACCACATGCTTCTTTCTCTGATCCCTTGGTATCCAGTAATCCCAGCTCCATCTGTCTAGGTCCCTGTCCAACAAATCAAGCCATTTTCTATTTCCCAGAGTCTATATGTATCCTAATGTCAGGCCACTTCTCCTTACCAAAAGAGTTAATTGTCAAGTATATTGATAGAGGATTTTCCCTCACCACTGTACATTAGGGCCGCTCATGTGTGGGACTGTAGTTGGAAGATATCCATTTTTAGCTTCTATGACTATGCTACGCTTACTCATCTGTGAACCAGGGCCAGGGTTTATCTTTTAGTCTTTTGTCAATTGGTCATAGAGAATTCTCCTTACCATGAAGCTATAGGGGTGATTTGAAGGAGAGGAATCAGAACTACAGAGGTAGGTAGCAGGAGGTATGGGTCATCTGTTCATGGAACTTAAGCTCCACAGACCAACTAGGGTCTGACTCCATACCCCTATAGCAAGTATAGTGCTTTGCCACTTGGGCTGTTCTGTGACCTAACCTCGTTAACTCTGCCACTGTCATTCTGGAAATGTGCCATTACTGCAGATCTAGTGGAGCCTAGTCAACAGAATTAATGCAGGTGCTGTGGGGGCAGCAGCAAGAACCATGAGTCCTCCTTATGGTCACACATCTTCCTACCATCTCTCTCTGCTCCCAGAATGGCACCTAGCTGCCTGAAGCATGAGAGACCTTTGGCTGGGGTACACCAAGGCAGCTTCCCTTCTTACCCTCCTGGCATTCTCCCTACCTTCGTCTTAAGGAGAATCCAGATCCGAGGCCTAAGTTTGCAAACAAGAGAATGTGTAGGCCTAGGTAGGGAGAAAGACCAAGATTGGGAGGCCTGGCCCTCATCTCCAAGTGAGTTACGGGGACTCAGCCCCTTTCTTTTCCATTAAGGGAGCCAGTCCTATTGGGTGACCCCAAGACCTGGTTCTCATAGTAGGTGAAAGAGATGGAGGGAAAGGTGCAGACAGAGTCCCTGTTTCACTCCTACCAGAATGGTCTTTGTCTGTGTCTGCCTATGGGTAATTTTCACATTGTCTCTCTTCCTGGAAGTCCATTTCACATAATAAAATTATATTTCTATTAATATAAACAATGCTGTATTGTTAAGTGAAATACATTTTTTTTTGCAATTTGTAAGTTTATGTTGTTTTTCATCTATACTGTTATCTCATTACATAAGTAAAAAAATATTCTTAAAGGAAAACTTTATATTTTAATACTTTAATGGCATGTTTTTCCTGCTCTTTGAACAAGGGCCCACATTTTCATTTTGCACAGATCTCTGAAAATTATGAGAACTTTTTGATAAAACTCAAAGAACCAGAGAGGGAGGGAGGAACTGAGGGAAAAGAAGGGAGAAGAATGGAGGGAGGGAGAAAAGAAACCTCAACATTAATGACTAAAATAACTGTAAAAGTACTTATCATATATGAAGATTTTTATGACACTTGTGAAACAAGCTAATTGCAATGTCACAGTTAATTATTGCTAATAACAGTGGTCATCACTTTGTGGACTTTGAGATTGATTCTGTTAAATATCAAAGGCGCTCTGTGTGTTTGTCCATTTGTATTCAACTGAGGTTTGATTTTGATACCATTTATCTGACACTTTTATTAATTGCTTAACTTTCCAGAGGTTGGAGCCAAATGTATTTCCCTTGGAAGCAATTGAAACAAAGTGTTCACTAACCATAGAAAATATGCATCACGCTCTGCATTGTATTAGGGCTACCAAGAAAAGCTTTATTTATGCAAGAATATAGTTGGAAGAAAAGTGAAAGTCAATTGCCTTTTTTTAAGTGGAAATAAGCCAAGTGTAATCAATTATACTTGGAAATTTTGTGAAAGCAATTCTTTCTGTTGTATTAATAATAGGTGTACCACAGGAAAAGGACTGCCAGTCAGCGAGATATAGAAAGTATGGTGAATAAGCTGAAGGGAAGGTTATGAGCTGCACAGTGGCTAAGTGGGCAGTGTGGGTGTTAACTTCCTAATAATCTTCCAAGAAGGGGAAGAAAGGTGGTGGAGAGTAAGGTTGATCAACAGCTCTTTAAAATGTCAATAAGTTAGAACCTGTTCCAACTCTTTGAGGAACAGGATAGAGTTCACTTTTTATCTTTGTGGTTCATGATACAGAAGCCAGAACTTATAAAGCGAAATCCTTTTACTCTTTTTTCCTCTTTCTATGATTTTCTGTCTCTGAATTCTTTTCACATTTTTTATTAACCAGGGATCTCCTGCCAGCCCGTCTCATTTTCCTTGTTTCTTCTGCCCAACTGGGTTCAGTATTTCTTTTGAAACTCTTATAGTGGAATTTGATCTGTTTTCACTACTGTTGGAGGAAAACTCTCTCTACCATACGTTCAAATGGTTGGGAGCATGCAGTTAATTGGCCACAGATTAACAAGAGAAAAGACAAAATGTATTCATACACATATGAGTGCACAAAAGAAATGGCTCCCTGAATAGCTAGAGATAGGGATTTATATACCCACTTCACAAGGGAAAGGAAGCAGAGAGACAAGCTTTCTATAAAAAGAATAAATGGGCTTAATGGGAGACTGATAAATGGGTTTTTAGGGAAAAAAATGGAAAGTAATAATATTTGTTTGAAATTTCTCACCCCAGTGCCAGTGGTCCAGCTCTTTTCTGGCTGTGAAACTGCTCCTGAAAAGGGAACTTAATATAGCCTCACTCTCTAAAGATTCTCCCTTTAGTCAGATGAGGGAAGCTCCAAAAAGGCTTCTTTTTTGCATCTATTGCATCTCAAATGTCTTCAATTTAAAATCATCTTCATACCAAATCTGAAGGTCTGAGTGGATCCCCACACTACTAAAGACAAAGAAAGAGCTTAGGGCAGGAGGAGATTGGAGAATGCCCTGACCAAGGATCGTGTTGACTTAAGCAGGTGACTATAAGGAGTTTTTGGATGCTGGAGGGCAGCAGAATATGACACCCAAATGTGCCAGTTTGGTATATTGGTCATTTTGAACTGTAGTCACTTCAAAAACACCAAATGCAAGGAGAGGCTTTCTCTGAACTCTTCTTATCTGCGTAAAGACAGGTGCTCCAAAAGGAACTCAATTGTCATAGGTCCCTTCCAAAGAGGTTCATCAGTGAAGATTGACTCTTATTACAGGAGAGGAGACCCAGACAAACTTTGTCATAAACTATCATATTTCCTATCTATTCTTCTAAGGACTCCTTCATCTTTCCTAAAATAATTTACTTTCCTTTAAGAGGCCCACATCCCTCCCTCCCCTTTCCCTATTAAAATGGTATTTAATTGAATTCTAAGCCACCTTGGGGAAGTGGTCATTTCTTCCTGGGTATTTCCCATGTACACATGAGGTATACATGTCAAAATTCACTTTGTTTTCCTCTTGTTAATCTTTTATTGCAGGCATCTCATCTAAGAATTAAGAAGGGTAGAGGGAAATTTATTTTTCCTTCTCTACAATGTGTTAGGGCAGTAAAGAGAACTGAACTCTAATAGAGAGAAGTGTTTTAGAAAAACAGAACTAACCAATCAACCATATACACAAATTTAAAAAACAAGACTCTCCCTTAATAAAAGTACAGATCTTTCTCAACTTATGATGGATTACATCCAGATCAACTTATTATAAGTTAAAAATAACTTAAGTCAAAAAGGCATTTAATATATCTAATCAACTAAGCATCATAGCTTAGGTTAGCTGATGTCAAATGTGTTCAGAATAGTTATATTAGCTTACAGTTGGGCAAAACCATCTAACACAATGCCTATTTTATAAAAAAGAATGGTTCTATGAGTACAGAATGGTTTTAAGTGTATTGGTTCTTCAGGCTCATGATCACGTGGCTGCCTAGGAGCTGCAACTCACTGCCCAGCATCATGGGACAGTATGGGTATCACTAGCCCAGGAAAAGATCATAATTTAAAATTCAAAGTACAGTTTTCACTGAATGCATATCACTTTCACACCATCATAAAGTAAAAAAATTGTGAGTCCTGGGGCTCATGGGTGGCTCAGTCAGTTAAGCGTCTGCCTTCAGCTCAGGTCATGGGTTTGAGCCCCATGTTGGGCTCGCTGCTTGGCAGGGTGTCTGCTTCTCCCCTCCTTCTGCCCCTTCCCCCCACCCTGTTTGTACTTTTCCTCTCTCTCTCAAATAAATAAATAAAAATCTTTAAAAAAATGTGAGTCCTAGATTGCCCCTTTTTTGTGTCATTTCCTCTGTGTCTGTCTTGCATATCCATAGGAGAACTTGATTTGGGTAAAACAGATAAATCTGCCTTCATAGATCAAAGAAATACAGTTCAGACCTACTTAATAATTTGTGTCATTTCACTTTTTATTGTTCCCAGGGTTAAAGCAGATGGCTTTTTGCAGAAGCTAATTAGTATATTGATAAATGCTATAAACCAACCTTGTAAAAGTGATGCTCCCAGGTACATAATAATTTATGCAAGGTGAAAATTCAAGAGCCTGGGCTGTCCTGATTTTCATACATCTCAAGGGAGGGCGATGTTATGTGTTCAACTGCATCCCCCCAAAAGATATGTTGAAATCATAAGCATCGGTACCTGTGAATGTGACTTTATTTGGAAATAGGGTCTTTCCAAATACAATCAAAGTAAGATGACGTCATAATGGATTAGGGTGGGCCCTAACTCAATATGACTGGTGTCCTTGTAAGAGGAAGAGAAGAGACACAGAAGAGCTCTAGCCATGTGAAGACAGAGGCAGAGATTGGAATTACGCTGTCACATGCTAAGAAATGCCAGCAACTACTGGAAGCTGGAAGAGGCAAGGAAGGAGCCTCTCCTAACGGCTTCAGAGGGAGCATAGCCCTACCAACACCTTGATTTCAGACTTCTAGCCTCTAGAGTGTGAGAATAACTTTGTGTTGTTATAAAACCACCTGATTTGTGATATTTTGTTATAGCAGCCCTAGGAAACTATAGGTGATAAAAAATTTTCTTTCTTAGGGGGCAGTATCTGTTTCACCTGGCTGAAACATCCTTGCTTTCAGGAATCTGAGTGAGTTTCTCAACTTTTCTTTCCCAAACTGAGTTCCTCACACTTGAACGCACTGTTGGTTCTTTTATAGGCCTGGATGAGATGTATTTTAATTTAGATATGAGTCCCCTGTTGTTCTTTCTCAGCTGGTATAAAAAGTCAATTACACTGTGTATACTAAGTGTTTCACAAAAGGATCTCTGAATAAAATCTAATGCAAAAAAGGACTCAAAGAGAAATGACACACAAATTCAAATTTGTTTAGTTCAATTCCACTTCAGACTTATTGATACAACGTTAAACACTTCTTTGCACCTTGATTTTAGCAAAATAAGTATTGAAAATATTTATTTTAAGTTAAAATAATAATGTTAGAGGCAAATAGGTTTTATTTTAAAACACTGTACAGTACCTAGTTGGTGCCTAATAGGTGCTCTATTGTGTTAAAATAAAGGAAATTTTGAAGCAAAAATGAGATAAAACTGAAGTTTTGGCTATGTATACATAAATGCAATATATAGTCTAAAAACATTCCATCATATGCTTGAGAAGGCATGGTCTTTTTATTGATGAACACAGAATACAAATGTAAAATAGTGCATTTTAAAATAGAGTCTCTGTTGGGATAAAGAAGTTATTTTGGCATAGCTCGGGCCCCTAGTATTTTCATATTCCTATCCAATTTTTTCCAACAGAAAAAATATGGGAAACATATTAAATGACACCACAGGGATGGAATCAGCAAACCTTTAGACTATAAGAAATTTTATAGAACAAATGACCTGGTTCCTTAAATGAATAAATAATGAATAAATTTCATTCACAGATGCACACACACGAGAGAGAGAGAGAAATGGAGGTAGAGCTATATATTAAAAGAATCTTGAGAGACATATCAACCAATACCAAAGTGTAGATATTATTTGGATCCTGATTTGAACACATAAATCTGTAAAAAAGTATTTGTGACACAATAATATATTTAATATTAAAAAATTAACGTCCATTTTGGGCCTATTTTAGTAACATTAAAAAAAACTGTTACCTTTTTAAAAATACACTGAAGTTATTAGAGAGGAAATTATATGATATCTGGTATTGAATTTCAAATACCAGTGGGGGCAGGAGAGAAAAAGATGATTATATAGATGAGACAAAATTGGTATTAAATTGCTAATTGTTGAAGTTAAGTTATGAGAATATGGTTATTTAACACTTTTTCTACTTGTAGATAGTTTTAAAGATTTCATGAGAAATGCTGAAAGTTAAAAAAAAATGTAAAAAGGAAGATCGGTAGGGGAAGAAAGGAATAAAGAAAGGGGGGGTAATCAGAAGGGGGAATGAAGCATGAGAAGACTATGGACTCTGGGAAACAAATTGAGGGCTTCGGAGGGGAGGGGGGTGGGGGAATGGGATAGACTGGTGATGGGTGGTAAGGAGGGCACATATTGCATGGTGCACTGGGTGTTATACGCTAATGAATCATCGAACTTTCCATCAGAAACCAGGGATGTACTGTATGGCAACTAGCATAATATAATAAAAAAAAAATTAAAAAAATGTAAATAGGGGCGCCTGGGTGGCTCAGTCGTTAAGCGTCTGCCTTCGGCTCAGGTCATGATCCCAGGGTCCTGAGATCGAGCCCTGCATTGGGCTCTCTGCTCAGCGGGAAGCCTGCTCTTCCACTCCCCCTGCTTGTGTTCCCTCTCTTGCTGTGTCTTTCTCTGTCAAATAAATAAAATCTTTTTTTAAAAAAATGTAAATAGATCTATTCCTTGGCTTTAAGGGCTTCAAAATCTATTTATAGTGTGAGTACATAAGATCAGCCACAGAGATTAATATTATCAGTTGGACAAGGCAAAACTCTAGAGTTACACAAATTTAAATTCTAATCACAGGTGAAGCTTATTAGGAAAAGAGAATATTTGTGACCTGGCAGTAGAAGAATGGACAAGACTAAAATAGGCCAAAGGATAGAGGAAGAGGGAATTATTTGGCACCTCAGGCTATACTGTGGATTATATTCCACTGTTTAATGAAAGAGTCTTTGTTTTCCTTTACTCTTACACTGAATACTTCTGACACCAGCTACTGATCAATTCTCTGACTCCAGCAGGATGTCCTAAAATCCAATTCAACTTTGACACTGTTTACCTGGAGTTACAGTGAGATCCCACAGGTTAAGGGCTAGTCCTATAAGACTGTCCCTACTCATGTGTCAATCTTGAATCCCAGGTTGTCACCTGTACTTGACTGACTGCCCATAAATCAGGGTTCCCTGGACCTCTTTCTTGGGTCCAACAATTTGCTAGAATGGCTTATAGAACTCAGGGAAACACATTTAGTAGTTTCTTATAAATGATATAAGATATAGATGAACAGCTAGATGAAGAAATATATAGGGCAAGGTCCACAAGGGTTCTGACTTCAGAAGCTTCTACCCCCACGGAGTTGGAATGTGCCACCCTCCCATCACATGGGTGTGTTCAATAACCTAGAAGCTCTCCAGACATGTACTTTAGGGGTTTTTGTGAAGGCTTTATCACATTTATCACATGCACATGATAGACATGACAGATTATTAACTCATTTTTTATCCCCTACCCCTCCCTCTGGAGGATAGGAGGTAGGGCTTAAAGTTCCAAGCTTCTAATCATGGCTTTGTCTTTCTACTGATTAATACCTATCCAGCAGCCCACCAAAAGTTGTAAGAACAAAAGACATACCTATCACCCAAGAAATTATAAGGGTTTTGGGAACTCTGTATCAGGAATGGGGTCAAACTCAAATATTAGGAAGAACTGAAGACAGAGACTAATATATATTTTTTTATTTCACACACTCCAATCTTATGCCTTCCCAATCTCATTTAATTGTACTACCCTTCAGTCCATTCTTTAGGCCCAAACCTAGAGGTCATGCTTATTTCTTTTTTCTCTAAAGCTTCACTATCATCAAATCTATCATCAAATCCTATTAACCCCACCTACAAAGTACATCTGGACTCTGATCATTTTTCATTATCTTATCCATTACAACCCTAGACAAAGCCACCACCATCTCTTGCCTGGGGTACTATAACAGTCTTCTAACTGGTCTCCTTATGTCTTCTCTTGATCCGTATTTACTCCAGGGTAATCTCCACATAAGCTATGGTGAACATTTTAAAAATGTAAATCTAATTACATCCTCGCCTGGTTAAAATCATACAACTTCTGATCATAGCCCTCCCTGATCAGTCCTTACATGTCTCAGACCTCATCACATGACTCTCTTCCTTGCTTCCTACACTTCAATCATAGATCAAGATTTTCCTTGCAGTGGGGTATTTACACTTTTTGCTTCTACCTAGAACCACTTTTCTTTAGCTATTTACAAGGCTCTCTTTCTAAAAAAAAATATTTTTTCAAGTCTCTGTACTTTCTTGATCAGCATCTCTTATGGCCATCCAATAACCCTTCTCTATATTTTTAAAATTTCTTCATAATAGTGAAATTAACAATGATCTATTTGTTTAAACCTGGCCGTTGACTCTACCACTATAAATTCAGCTCCAAAAGGTAAGGACTTTGTCTTTTTAACTATGATTTTCCAACCTCTTAGAATAGTGTCTGGGGGTGCCTGGGTGGCTCAGTCATTAAGCGTCTGCCTTCAGCTCAGGGCGTGATCCCAGAGTCCTGGGATCGAGCCCCACATAGGGCTCCTCTGCTGGGAGCCTGCTTCTTCCTCTCCCACTCCCCCTGCTTGTGTTCCGTCTCTCACTGGCTATCTCTCTCTCTGTCAAATAAATAAATAAAATCTTTAAAAAAAAAAAAGAACAGTGCCTGGCATGTAATTATAAATATTGATTGAGATAGTGAATGATCAACAAAACTAAAAAAATCTAAGACATTTGGTGGGGCTGGGGTCAGTGATTAGGGACAATTGGTTTGGCTGAATTGGAATTTAATGTAGGAAATTAATCAATAAGTTTGCAACACTAATTAAAAACTAGATTTTTATAGGACTAAAAAACTAGATTATATTTAAGTATTTCTGCCTTATAAACTATGCAGGATTCATTGCTGTTCATAGGCAAATGGATTAAAGTCATAATTACCTGGGAGTCTGAAAAAAAGAAAAAAGTAGAGTGAATACCCATTGGAAGGCTGCTGAAATAAGGGACTTGTTTTTTATTTCAGTGACTTTTCCTCAATTACTACAAAAGACTGTTTAAAAACTAACAATGAATAGTAGTATCGGCTATTATTTACCTATCACTAGAAACTGGGCACTCTACCAGGAACTTTGTAACATTTGGTTAATATAAATCTCACAACTACACAGTGAGGTATGTATTATTCTTCCCATTTAACCGATACAGAAGTTGAGGTTCTGAGAACTTAGATTATCATCCCCAATGTCCTAATATTGTAAATGACAGAACTAGAATTCAAACTATATATATTTTTAAAATATTTTATTTATTCATTTGACAGAGAAAGAGAGGCAGGCAGAGGGAGGGGGAGAAGCAGACTCCCCCCTGAGCAGGGAGCCCAGCAGAAGACTTGATCCCAGGACCCTGAGAGCATGACCTAAACCAAAGGCAGACACTTAACTGACTGAGCCACCCAGGCGCCCCCAAACTATATTTTAAAGTAAGCTTATTGATTGAAGTTTTAACACACATCAAGAAAAGTAGGCAAGTATAAATGTATAGCTCAATGAATTCTCAAGTAGTTGGCATACCTGTTTATACATAATATTACTTATACTGAAAAGCTCCTTTTGTTTAACTCTTATCATGACCCAAATACTTTGGTGTTGGATAGTGGCTGAGGCTTCCTCTATCCTTACCTCTGTAAAAGAAAAAATGCACTGGACAAGTTAAACAGGCAAGGAAGATTTCATTCAAGACCATTGGAATAGGACAAAGAAACTGAACTCAGCTGCATTGAAACAAAGAGCCTAAGGGCTGGAGAGTTTTGAAGCACTGAGGTGAACTAGTGGAAAACTTCTAGAGAATACTGGGAGGAGATTGGTCAATGTGACTAGGCCATCTGTTTGTTAATTGGCACTTATTGAAGTTAGGCTGTTTTCTTCCAATAGAGACTGAGAGAAAGATACTGTCTTTTTTTTTTTTTTAATTACATTTCAAAAGGATGGCTCCCACATCCTTTCAAAAGACATCCCTGGGTTGTAAAAGAAATATATCTCAAAGGACCAGAGAAAGAGTCTAGAATTACAAGTTTTCTAAAGTAAGTACTCTGTAGTCAGAAGAAACCCATTTAAAATTTAGTCCAGCTGAGAGGAAGGTTAAGGTCATCTTGATCACCTACCATTACTAATATTGTCACATTCATTTCCATTCTGAAGATGATCAAATTTAGGGGATAGTTTTGCACAATACCAGAAAAGAGACATCATATCATAACCTCGATATATAAAAATGCAGTCACTCTGGTTCTTCAGATAACTGGAATCTAGACCACAGTATTATGAGGGATAGGGGATTTGCAGGACATGGTTTTAGTGAGGTTAAAGGAACATTACTTTCCCAATTCTGTTTAGAGAATAAACCGTACAAATGATCATGATAGAGCATAGATACTTGGGAGGTGATAATACCCAACAGGAAAAGGAATTCTTTAAAGTTGTTAAGGGTAGTATAACAAGGTATAACAACCTGAAACTAGACCATTAGGTCAGACATTAGGAAAGTATTCTAAATGTAGGGCTGATTAGATTTCGGAATAATTTGCTGAGAAAAGGCCACTAAGGTCGCATCACTAGGAATACTCAAGAGTAGGTTAGATAAACTACAGATTGCTATTTATGACCCATAGTGACATGGTCAAACCCACAATAATACGGAGGAACAAACTCTGTGACCCTGTAGATGTTTTTCCCCTCTATGATAAGATCTACTTGATTTTACAAAACAACAAAAACAAAAGCATCATTATTTGTAATATTAAGTCACAATTGAGGATTCCCACAACAAAAATGGCATTTCTCTTTACCCTGTTTTCCTTTAAGCTAGGTGTTAGAGGGTAGATGTTTGCATCAGTGAAGAGAATGAAAATGATGCCCATTTTACATTATAAGGAATTAATTTGCAGCCAATGTGCTTATATTAACAAATTGTTACTTGGTTAGAAAATAGCCTGAGCAGTGCTTTATCTCCTTAATGGCCCTGTTTAACAACTCAGTTTAGCTGTTTTTGCTTAATTTTCATGCTAATTTTAAGCCATTCCCATTCTTTGAAGTTTAACAGTATTTTAAATTTAACATTGTATTGATGTTCGGGGTTAATTTTTATTTGATTTAGTTTATTTTATTCAAAATGGTTTGATTGGCACTTGATTGTTTTGCAAATGATGCTGGTACTGGTTAAAATTCCCACATAGGGGATTGATTTCCTATTTTAAATAAATGTCAGGGCAGGGCCCTCCTTACCACCATGTAAATTCTTTAGAGTTAGTCTGAATTATCTCAGAATACCACCTTTCTTGTCCAAATAGGGGAGATGCTATACGTAGGGATTCATTGCAGATTTTTCTCAGGTGTGTTAATTTGCTTTGCTACCTTATCTCCTCTAACTCCCTCCTGTTGTAATACATGTAGCCATTCAACAATATTAAACAGCAATCCTGTGTGCCTGGAACTGTTCCAGATTACAAATGCACACCATGCATAAGGTGATTACTTTCACATCTTAAAACCAGAAGAACCATTGATTATTGTAGTTTTCCTCCTTATGTGAGAACTGAGGCCTAGAAAGAGAGTTTTCCAAATCAGAGACAAATGGTAATAATAACTGATGCTTTCAAATTACCTTTGAGTTATATGCTTATGTTTGGGATGAGAAATGTTGCAAATTCTTGGCCACTCCTTCCCCTCCCCAGTTGCATTACACTGTTCATGAATTACAATACTCTTTGCTGCAGACTCAAGAGGGAGCCCAAAAAACCTTCTCCATGGTGTTTCAGGCATCGGCTACAAGCTGACATGCAAGTTGATCCCTATATATTTACTAGTCTCCACACAGTTTAGGAGTCGTGATTTAGCACAGACACAGACACACACACACACGCGCACACACACACACACATACACTCGCAGGACTTGGAGTTAGAAGACTAAAGATTAAGTTGTATTCCTGCCTCTTACTCTTCATGTCACCTTGGACAAATCACCTCACTACTTTGTGTGTCATTTTGATTATACATGGAACTTAAATTTCTTATTAGCTTTGAAATTTTATGAAATTTGAATTTTCCAAGTGAACTATTTCAAAAGAGTCCTCTTGATCTATGAACACTAGAGACAGTGTTGCTGAAAATCCAGATTTATGAAATATATTTAGCCTTACAGAGATCATTTGGGTAATTAGAGTTTGCAAGGAGCAATGCTATATTTTTATCTCTGATTTGAATTGGGTATAGAGGGTCATAAGTCAAGAATGTGACACTGGTTTTTAATTAGATCAAAACAGTATATATTTTATGTCTAATGAGTACAAATCAGCCTTCTTGACAAACAAAAGCAAAGAAAAGACTCAATGCAACAGGTAGATTTACTTAGACATCCCTAAGTTACTTAAAGGAAAGGTTCTTTAATATTTGTATTAAAATATCTAGGGGCACCTGGGTGGCTCAGTGGGTTGAACATCCAACTGTTGATTTCAACTCAGGTCGTGATCTCAGGAGATGGAGCCCCAAGTTGGACTCTGGGGACTGGGTGTGAAGCTTGCCTGAGATTCTCTCCCTCTCCCCCTGCCCCTACCCCCAGCCCCCCCTTGTGTGCCTGCGCTCTCGCTTTCAAAAAAAAAAATCAGGTAATTGTGAAATGTAATTATCTATTTGATACTTGACTATCTGTTGAAATAACAAATGATAGAAGTTCATTGGGTATTTCTATATGATATCAAAATAGTAAATTTAGTAAACAAAATTTCATCAAATCAGTTGTTGGTGAGTGCATATTAAAGAATTTAACTTAGCCCAACAGGAGCTTGGTCTCTGCCCTAGGCTTCTGGGAAGTAATCTCTAAATCCTTGAAATGTCATGACTCCTAGGATTATCTTCATTTGCTTGGAGACCTTGGGCCAGCCAGGTAGTAACTATATCGTGTAGGGTGGGGACTCTGAGCCATACTTACAATGTGATAGAGGGTGGATGGGTCATGTGGTATCAGTTGACCTCTGGAGGAGCTAAAGACTGAAATCAGCCACATAGGTAATTAATCATGTCTATGTGATGGGGCTCCAGTAAAACATATGGACACTGAGACTTGGTTGAACTTCCCTGGGTGGCAAATACTCCATGTGTATTGTCACATGTGGATTTCAGGGAATCAGTGCTTTTCAGGACTTCGCAGGGAAAGGACAATGGAAACTCCATATATAGTACTTCCCCAGACTCTGCTTTATACATTTCTTCCCTGATATAAATCTCTATCCTTTCTCTGTAATAAACCATAATCGTGACTATAACAAAGTTCAGTGAATTCTGTGAATGTTTCTGGTGAAATTTTGAAACCAACAGTGGTCTTAAGGATTCCCAAACTTTGTTAGCATCAGAAATAAAAGCAGTCTTATGTGGACTATGCTCCCTTTAACTTATAGTTCTCTAACCTTCACAGATGGAAAGTACTGATCATTCATATATGGTAGGCCATTAGTCACACATGACTATTGAGCACTTGAAATAGAGTTAGTGCCACTAGGGAAGTGAATTTCTAATTTTATTTATTTTAATCAACTTAAAAAACAAAAGCAGTGTAAAGTGTTTTACGTTAATTACAGGCTGAAATAATATATTTTGTATACATTGGGTTAAATAAAATATATTATTAAAATTAGGTTGATTTGTTTCTGTGGTAGACTGAATAATGACCTCCAAAGATGTCCACATCCTAATCTCTGTGAATGTTACCTTCTATGGCAAAAGGGACTTAACCAATATGATTAAGTTAAAGATCTTCAGATAAGGAGATCATCCTGTATTATCCTGGTGAGCCTGATGTGATCACAAGCATTCTATATAAGAAGGTGATAGGAGATGACAGTGAGGAGCAGGAGTTGTGATCATGGAGAAAGTTGGACTGATATGAAGAAGGGGCCTAGAGCCAAGGAAAAGTAAGGAAACAGATTCTCTCCTTAGAGAGAGCTTCCAGGAGCATCCAGCCCTGACAACATCTTGATTTTAGCCTTATATGACTTCTTTCATATTTCTGACCTCTGGAGCTATAAGAGAATACCTTTGTATTTTTTTAAGCCACTAGGTTTGTGTTAATCTGTTAGAGCAGCAGTACGAAACTAATACAACTTTTGGTTACTTTTAAAAATTTGATTACTATAAATTTTAAATAATATATGGCTTGCATATTTCTGTTGGACAGCTCTGGCCTAAATATTTATTTTTATTGTGTTCTAATAATTTTTATTTTTATAAGATTGATTAAATATTTCAGTCTAAATCTTTCATTTATTGTTTACATAAGAAATGTTTTTAATGGGTATTAGATCATTTGGTGATTTTCAAATGCTCAGAATTTTTCTAGGTGATGTTAAGGATAAAGAAATATGGGACATACTAAAGTTGCTGATATGATGAGAGACATATAGTTCATGAAAGAGAAATGTAAGGAGGCTGGTCTGGTCGTAGGAGCCTCCATGGAGGAATATGGACTTGGGATTACAATGATGAATAAATCTTCAACAGTGGATAAGGCTTTTGAATAAAAAGCATAGAGAGTAAAGAGAACACTGAATAGAAGTGCAAAGGAAACAGAGAGTTAAAACAGCACTGACAAAATTGTAAAACTGCAGAAGCTTAGCTTGATGATATTGAAAATAGGGAGCTATTGAAAGTTTTTGAGGGAGACAATGATGTAATAAAAGATGTCTTAGGAAGATTTTTACAAAAATATTTTGCATGTTGGTTTAAAGGAAGGCGAGGTGAAGTAAATCAATGAACAAGGATATGTTAGCTGTATTTTAGGTAGAAGCTAAAAGGGCTGGCTGAGGAGGTTAATTACGGGGGGCTAGATTACCTAGCCTAGAATATCCCAAACCACCAGTTTTTTTCCTAAAACTGAGTGTCTGTTTTTTATTTAATGGAGACCTCTAATATAGCATTCTAAAAATTATTCAAATGACCTAGCCAGGTGCAGCTCCATTATTAATATTACAACTGTAACCATACTTTAAATACTTCCTTATATTTCTAGGAGTTGATAAAGTATAACATAAAGGGCACCAGCTATGAAATCAACATGGTTCGAAGTCTAATTAGGCCACGTACCTGCAAGTTACATAACTTCTGTTAGCCTCAATTTCCTCATCATTCCTTTTCCATCATTAATCACTTAACAAATGTCATCTTGAAAATTAAAGGGGAAATAATATACTTAAATATTCGGTGTAAGCATAGTAAGGATCAGGAGAGTGTTCTAGTATTCTAGTATTCTCCTCATTTGAATTTCATGAATTCAAGTATATTGACTCTACAAAAACAGAAAGAGAGAGAATTTTTCCTAGTTCAAATTAAACTAATCTCCATTATCCCTCAGGAAGCTAAAACTAAAATGCAAAGGGCAATAGAAAGAAATAGTTTTGGCCGTTCACTTTATAAGGATCTAAGTCCTAGAAGTTTAAAGGCAGCACAATAGATGTTCATTGGTGATTTTGACTGGAAGATTTTTGTCTTACTTGCTGATTTTAGAACCCATTCCCTGTTTAAATGTAACTTTACTGCAAATGTGTTCCAGAAGTTCAATTTCAAATCTTTTCGTAGAGTGCCCACTTAAGAAAAGATATTAAATCCTATTATAGATAATATTAATATTGTCTCTGGATATGCCTACATTTGACATTCAGCACACTGAATTGCAACATCCCCTGCCCCCAGTGTTGGTGATAGAGATGTGACCTCAGTTTCAATTCCTGCATCCATCTAATTAGAAGCCTTCTTGCAGATGAGTGTGGTAATGTTTTTCTCTGTTCTGTGCTAACATATTTGTAACATCCTTCTAGTTCCTTTGTTGCAAAGACTGTGATCACTAGATGACTTATTATATTGAACTGGGAAGCTTTTTTTCCCAAAGGTGAATAAATACCTAACATTTGCAAGCCAATTCGTTATGATTAGGAATGAAATAGGCCCTATCTGACCAGACACACTGCTGTATTATCTAATGTAGTCATTTTATTTCTCTTTATACTTTTGTTGTGTTCTGTACACAGATAATATATGATCTGTTGATTTGCTTTGTTAGAGACTGTAAATGAAACTTCACAAAACCATCTTGAAAATCATGTAGTGAAACAAGAGCTGGAAACATTTTTTTTCCTTATCACCATTGTTGTTTTCTGTTGAATAAATGTACATTTCTTGCTGACTGCAAAAAAAGCCATTAAAAAGCTGTTGCCAGCTAAAAGGTTTCAACACATAGGGAATTATATCACTTGCTTTATTTCCCCCCCTTAGCAGAGAAAGACGTGGTTATAACAGCCAAATCAAAGAACATTTGTTTGAACGATCTGTAAACAGCACTGCTGTTGTCCATGGAAGTTGTGAACAGTTCTACACCTTTAAAAACTTGTACCTGGAAAACTGTGTGTGTTGCTTTCAGTTTAAGCACTATTATTTTAATGCTAATGTTAAAATAAAATAATGGATACACATTGTCTTACAAAGTCTGTCAACTGTGAATGCAATATGATTAAAATGCAATCTGAACAACAAATATCAAATAAATGGTAGAAGAGAGACAAACAAACAAAAAAACCAGTGAGTTCAGTGGTAAACTGGAACAACCTAGAGCGTTAAGATGGGATAGTCACGTTATCACGGGATTTTTTCCCCTCTGAACCGCACAATTTTCTGATAGAAAATTCAGGTTAATGCCTCTCTAGCATCTCATTTGTAACACATTGCTTAAATTCCAATGTTAAAATAATGAAAGAATTCTACAACTGGTGTATTTCTAATTGTGATTCAGTGACTCAGCTTAAGAAAAACATTGAACTTGGGCTGTCCAGCAACTGATCTATTTTTATTCTGCTCCAGATCTTGTACCGATGTAAGTTATTCAGAAAGAACAATAATACTTGCATGGCACTTTAGAGATTACAAAAATGCTCTCACCTAAATTCTCATTTTGTCTTCGCAATAATCTTGGGAGGTAGTCAATGAGGTGGCTAGAGCCATTGGTTTCCAGAGGATAATATATAATTGATTTATCATCATATACTCTCTTTCTCTGCCAACTTGAGTCCTTTGAGCCATTCTTTTTCCTAAAAGATACTTTCCTGGAAATGAACATTCATCCGCCGGGACAGTTTCCCCTTAGGTTACTTCTCAGTGTGCAGTAACATTGATATATACGTTTCTCTTAAAATACAATATAAGAAAAAAAAACCTGTAAGCTAGATCTCTGGGAAAAGTTGAACAGCACAAGCACGAGAAATAACCTCAATTGTGTGGATTTGATAGGAAGTAGGATCTGTTTCTATGCAAGAAATTTTCTAAATTATCACCTTCTAGTTATCAGATATGTTTCCACTGAATTTAGGAATGGTAAGGGGAGAAGAACTCAGTATTCTCAATCCATTATAAAATGTGTTTATTCTGTTATTAGAATGTGTTTTTTAAATTAAAGTGAGATTTGTTCAAAGAAAATCAGCAATAGTTTAGATTAAGAGCTACAGTGCTATGACTGAATGCCTTACTTTTTTTTTGTGAACTCAAATTGCTGACCACAATACTTCCCAGTCTAGAAAAATAAAATCAAAAAAAGGTTAACTGGTTGCGTTTCATAGAGATGAGTGTGGGTGGAAATGAATGGTTTGGAATTCAGTTTGGTTTAGGTAAGCAAAATTGCTAATCTTAATTCTCAGGAGTCATCTAAATTTGGTTTTCTTTACCTCCAATTCCATTTGGAATCGTGAAATGTAGAAATAAACATTTGTATAATCACACACATACATATATTTAAATTAATTACAAAAGGGAAGCAATATTTTATGAATCTTAAAAGTGGGAATTGAAAGCTTCATTCTAGCTTTATTCAAAATTACTTCTATAGCATGAGGAAGAAAAAATAACAAAACCAGTTTACAATTAATCACATTTATCAAAACAGAAATACTATTTTTTTTCACAAAAATAACACATTATTTTGTGAATGTTTCAGGGAATAAGTATAAGCAAGGTAAGTATATAGAAATATAAAGAAGAAAGTAAATGACCAATAATCCCACAATGTAGGAATAACTTCTAGTAACATTTTGTTATAATTCTTCCAAAATTTCTGTGGCTTCTTCATTTGCCATTGTCTCACTGAATCACCAGCTTTAATATTCATAAGGCAGTAGAGGGCAAGAAGAAATAGAAATGTAGGAAGCAGAAGGGAGGCCAGAAGAAGCAGCATTTAAAGCCAAGACAAGTTTTATGTGATAAATCAAGCAAGGGTTTAAAAGCAGTTGAAGGTATGGTACCATCTGCTCTTATTCCAGATGTATCCAGGTAAGAAACAGGAAGCTTTATCTTGTGAATATGAAATGTCTAAGAGCATGGAAAGCTTAAGTCAGAGAAAAGCACAAAACCTCACAACATTTTAAAGAGGGGGATGTACTATTCTATTACCGAGCATTTTAAAATTTACAAACCACAGCCTAAGTAAATTGTTACCTAATTTTATTTTCCAACAAAATACCTGGGCTTAGAGTTTGTCAACTTACGTGGGTGGAAGCCTTATGATAATAAACTCCTAAGCAAGTGTTTAGCTAGATGGCTTTAGTCTCAGAGATTTCTTTTTCTTTATGTAGTTGGCTAGTCCTTTCTTAATGTGTAATTCGTTTTATCACGTTCTGGGCACTATACCCAGCATTGCCTCATTTGCTAACCCTGACTGCCCAGAGTGCCTCAGAGAGGAATCTGTCCTCCTTGATGATGCTCCAGTCACCTTCACCTTCTCCTCCTTCAGTCATACTAGCAAGTGAACTCTTTCCACTTAACTGGGAGTGCATTAATTATTTGAGTTGAAATAGTTAGCTATCCCCTTCACTTTCTACAAAGTATAGTATTTTGTGTATGCTAGAAAAGAATAATACCTTGTGCTCACATGGCTTTTCTCATCTTTGGTGCCACAACTAGGAAGATCATTAACTGATACAGAGTATGAGGTCAAATATTGATCCTTTCGGATTACAAAGGATGAATGGACTACCACAAAAGAAAGAGCCTCAGGGAATAGCAGGATGTGGTGGCTAGTTTTGTAATCAGAGGCAATTTAAAATGTAGGAAGTCATAGGATGCTTATCAGTCATTGGTGAATGTGTTTTTCAGAGCCTACCATAGACCCTTTTGGACTTGGTTATAATTGGAATTATGGAAGGAGATACCCTGAATTATTTACTAGTAATGCCCTGACTCAAATATGTAGGAAAAATAATAATATTTTAAATGCAAATGATACTAATAGAAGGGAAAATCACCATTCTATTATCAGGAAGGCATCTTTTGCCATTAACACTTTTCAAAACTCCTATTTACTGATACATCTGAGAGGAGAATGGACGGACCAACTGGAGGATGTTCTCAGTCTTAAGTTCGACAGGTTACAATTTAAGTCGATACCTTTTACACATTAAAAATTCTATTAGCTCCATTTGTCGACTGATGATTTAGTCACAAAAAATGTCTCTGTTCTCTGAATAAAATGTGCCCCACCTCCTTTCTGAAATTAATCCTTCACCTGAGCATTTATTCCGATACTGTCTACATCCTTAAAGTTTTTATTCCATTAATTATGTACTCCTTTTTTATCTTTAACCTTTTCCTCTTCATAGGTCACATTTACTCTACCTGTAAACATGTCAGGTTTCTCTTTCCCTAACAAACCTTTTTCCATAACTCTCTTGAGGCACTATCTTACGTCTCATCGTGTTTTCATCACCATGCTTCTAGACAGAAAGCTTCACAGTTGTTGCTTGGTCTTCTTTATGGCTGATGAATTCTTGCTGGTTTTGAGACCTGGCATGGCACTGGATTTGCTCCTCTGAAGGTCACTGATGCCTGTTAAGCACCAAATTTAAGATTGTTCTTGGGCCTCACCCTCAGTGAACTGTTTGTGGTATTCGACCCTTTCAACTAAACCCTGCCTTTCTCCTCCATTGGCTTTCATGAACTCACACATTTGAGTTCTCTTCCTGTCTCCCTGGTTGGTCCTCTTCTCTTTTACTGATTTCTCTGCCAATCCTGTTCTTGTGAACCTATAAGAAATCAACACCTTAACTCTCTTTAATCTTCTGACTCTCTCATCTCTCTGGGAGATCTTGGCCAAAGGATTTTCACCTTTAGCCTTATGCAGATGGCTCCCAAATCAATATCTTGGCTTTCATTCTGACCTAGACATACATATATGTGCATGCATGTGTGTGTGTACACGCATGCCTGCATGCACGTGCACAAACACACACACACACACACACACACACTTCCAACTTTTGGCTACATATCAGACATATTATTTTTCCAGCTTTCCATATCATCTCACTCTTTCTCTAGGTTCCTAATCTGTTTGTGTTAGTGGCTTCTCTGTCACTCCAGTAGCCCACATTTAAAAATTTGGAACCATTCTCTATTATGTAGGCCCCTAAATCCAACCAAGACTAAATCCTGCCAACTTTCCCTTTTTCTTCTCCTTCTTTTCCATCTCTATTATAATTTCCTAGTTAAGTTCCTCGTTGCCCCTTACATGACCTAAATATTCTGTCAACCACCTAATCAGTCTTTAGACCAGTTTCTTGACCTTTGCCAGACTGTCCTAAATACCACTAGTAGATCAAGATCTTCTAAGTGTGACTGGGACCTTTTCATTTTCCTACTTAAAAATTTTCAACTGCCCTCCATACCTATTGAATTCTAGAAAATCCTTCATTTCATGTTATTTACTTCATCTAACATTCCTCCTACCTCTTTTAACATTTCATTTATTTATGAGACTCCTATGACAAATATTTCTTTTCACTATCTGTCTTAACTATATTTGTCTCTTATTTTTCCAACTAGAAAGGACGTTCCTTAAGGACAAGGATCAACATTTTTAAGTTTTTTGATCCATGACTATACCTGGCACTAGACCTTATTCAGCAGACGTTCAATAAATTGGAGATATGTATGGAGAATATTTTATGTATCTAGAGAGTGGAAAGTTGTCTATAGGCTAGAGTGCATTCAGTTATGTTCATTGTCTTATTCAGTATCTGAATAAAATTTTGACAAGTGGAAAGCAAATGCATTTTCTTATCTACCTTATTCTACTCATTCTATACCTGACACCTGAAAATAAGTTCAACCTTTTTAATAATAAAAAAGCAAATTAAAAAGAGATACTTTTTAAAATATTTTCAAATTAGAAAAATTAGAAATAGATAATCCCAGATATTGGTGATGATTCCAAAATATAACCACTTTATTTTTTTATCGATGGTATAAATTTCTTGTGTGTATTTGTAATATATTTGAAAATCCTTAAGAATAAACTCTCTGCTTGACACAGAAAATTCACTTCTATGACTGCGTCCTATGAAAAAAAGATTGTGTTCAAGCATTTAGCTTTCAAAATGATTGGTATAGCAATGTCAATAATATAAAATTAGAAAGGAAAAATGGGAAGCGTAAGGATTGAAAGGGAAGAAATAAAGCTGTCATTATTTGCCAGTAATATGATCAGCTACATAGATAACCCCAGAGGTGAACAGGCAAGTTTTAGATCCAATGGAACAATTGACCAAGCTTGCTTAATACAAGATCAGCTAACAAAAATCAATGTCCTCCTTCTATGGCAATAGTAATAATCATAACTAGCCAGAAAATAGGGTAGACAATGGTATGGCACTTACAACAGCAAAATAACCTGCAACAAAATGATGAGTCAAATATTTATGGGAGAGTGATTTGAAGAAATGTAAATATATTGTGACTCACCCTCATATAATAAAAGACTCTACAGTTATAGTACAGGTATAATACTGGGCAGAATAAACCAAGAAACAGAACAGAGGACTCAGAAATACACCCATATACATGGGAAGTGCTATGTAAAGGTGACAGGACAAACCAATGAGGAATGAAATTGTTTAGAAGTTAGTATTGGAAAAATTGGTATACTATAAGGGAGGGAAAGTTTGAATCCCTTTCTTATATCACATACAAATGTGTACTCCACATGTTTTAAAGACCCAGGTGTTAAAGAAGGAAACTATGAAATTAAAAAAAGAAAATGTAGGAGAATAAGCTAGCAACCTTGAAGTGAAAAAATGACTTCTTACAGAAGAGTGCAAAGGTACAAATCTTAAGGGAAAAAATAGTTGCTTTAACTATATCAAATTAAGGATCTCTGTTCAGTGAAGGACATCTGAAACAAAATTAATAGATGGTTATAGATAAGGAAGAGTTATTAGTAACATCTAAGAACAACCAAAAGGAAAATACATAAAATACACAAAGAATTGTCCACAAATCAAGAAGACCGTAAACTCAGTCAAAAAATGGGCAAAGGATATGAACTGGCAATTCACAAAAGGAGGAAATTAAATGGTTGACAAGAATATGAAGAGATGTTTAGATGCACAGTAATCAAAACATACAAATTATAGTAATGGTAAAATGTTGNTTTTTTTTAAAAAGAGAGGAATTTTCAGGCATTGGTTGGAATGAGCTATGAATGGAGGAGTGTGATAAACTCAATTTTCTACTTGAGATGCTATATAATAAAAAATTCGGCTGGCTGTTGCCCCTGATTTTTGGAAGGTAAACTCTGATTCCTTGGGATTTCCCAAGTTATAGGAGTGTTATTTGTGGTGGGACCCTACATAGTTTATGCTAATGAGTTGTAGGTAGGATCAACCCCGTGTTTTCAGGGTTAGGACTCTGACCTTTGTGAAATGACCCCAACCTCCTGGGGTGGGAAGCAGGCTGGAGAGGGAGTGTAACACCGTGGCCAGTTGTTCAAGAAATCATGCCTATCTAATGAAATCCGGATAAAACTCAAGTGAGCTTCCCCGGTCAGCAGTACTTTGTGTATTGTCCCACAATGATGTGCTGGGAAGGTCATATGTCCCTGAGGATGACAGAATCTTTGTGTTTATAACTCCCAGATTTTGCTCCTTGTGTCTCTTCCTTTAGTTGGTTCTGATTTGTGTTCTTTTGTTACAATAAAAATGTAATACTGGGGCACCTGGGTGGCTCATTCGGTTATGTGTCTGACACTTGATTTCTTCTCAGGTCATGATTTCAGGGTGGTGAGATCGAGCCCCGAGTCAGACTCAGCTCAGCATGGAGTCTGCTTAGGTTTCTTTCCCTCTGCTCCTCTCCGCACTTGCACACACATGTGCTCTCACTCTCTCTCTCAAATAAACAAATAAATCTTTAAAAAAAACCCTGTAATACTTAAGTATAGTGCTTTCTAGCTGACTCTGTAAGTCATTCTAAGGGATTATGGAACCTGAGAGGACAGTAAGAACTCTTCATCTTGTAGCCTGCTGGTCGGAAGTGAGAGTGGCCTGGAGACCCCCAAACTTGCTGCTGATGTGTGAAATGAAGGCTGTTTTGTGAAGGACTGAGCCATTTGCCTGTGAAGTTTGGCCTAACTTGGGGTGTTGTTGTCAGAAATCAGGGGTGCCTGAGTGGCTCAGTTGCTTGAGCATCTGACTCTTGGCTTCGGCTCAGGTCATGATCGCAGGGTCATGAGATCGAGCCCTGCCTCAAGCTGTAGGCTCAGCGGGGAGTCCGCTTGAGATTCTTGCTCTGCCCCTTCCCCTTACTCGCATGTGGTCTCTCTCTGTCAAAATAAATAAATAAGCCTTTAAAAAAAAAAAGAAATCATCACAGATGTATAGAACAATGAAACCACCCAAATATTTAACAATAGGGTGTTGATGAAATAGAATACCTTCATTTATTCAGCTTTAAGATGATATGTAATATTATAGAAGAGTGATATTCTCTTTTCTAGCTTCACTGAGATAATATGCCATTAGATATGTAAGTTTAAGTGTACAACTTGATGATTTCATGGACACATGTAGTGCAAAATGATTACAACAATAGGGTTAGTTAACATCTCTAACACCTCACATAACTATCATTTATCTTTTGGTAATGATGTTTAAGATCTACTCTCTTAGCAACTTTTAAGTTTACAATACAGTTTTGTTCATTATAGTCACCATGTTGTACATTAGATCCCTCGAACATACTCATAGCTAGAAGTTTGTAATCTTTGACCAACTTTTCTCCATTTCTTTCACTTCTAGCCCTTGGTAAGTAACATTCTCTCTATTCCTTTGAGTTTGGCTTTTTAAGATTCCACATGTAAGTGGTATCATACAGAATTTGTCTTTCTCTAACTTATTTCATTTAGCATAATGCCGTCAAGGTCCATTCATACTGTGGTATAAGGCAGGATTTCCTTTTTCTTTTTTTATATATCTGAATGATACTCCATTATATGTATGTGTGTGTGTATAAAAGAAAATGTGGTTATATATATATATTTTTTTTTTCTTTATCTATTTATCCATTGATGGATACTTGGTTTGTTTCCATGTCTTGGCTATTGTGAATAATACTGCAATGAACATGGGGATGCAGATATCCCTTTGAGATAGTAATTTCATTCCCTTTGGATGTATCCCAGCAGTGAGATTGTTGGATCGTATGGTAGTTTTGTTTTTAATTTTTCTGAGGAAACTCTTATCTTTTTCCATAGTGGTTGCACCAATTTACATTCCCACCAACACAGGGTTCTCTTTTCTCCACATCCTCCCCAACACTTGTTGTTTCTTGTCTTTTTAATAATAGCTATTTTAACAAGTATGAGGTGATATTTTCACTGTGTTTTTTTTTTTAAGATTTTATTTATTTATTCAACAGAGACAGAGACAGCCAGCGAGAGAGGGAACACAAGCAGGGGGAGTGGGAGAGGAAGAAGCAGGCTCATAGCAGAGGAGCCTGACGCGGGGCTTGATCCCACAATGCCAGGATCACGCCCTGAGCCAAAGGCAGATGCTTAACTGCTGTGCCACCCAGGCGCCCCCTCACTGTGGTTTTGATTTACATTTGCCTGATGATTAATGATGCTGAGCATCTTTTCATGTACCTATTGGCTATTTGTATGTCTTCTTTAAAAAAATGTCTATTCAAGTCCTTTGCCCATTTTACAATCACATTTTTTTTTTTGCTATGGATTTGTATGAGTTACTTATATATTTTGGATATGAACCCCTTATCAGGTAGATGATTTTCAAATACTTTTGTCCATTCTGTAGATTGCCTTTTAGATAAGTATAAGAATGATACTTTAAAATGCCATTCTAAACATATTAAGTGACAAAAATAGGATGAAATATTTCTGTTGATTCTATTTTATTAAAAAATACACATGTATCTCTTGTGGTGGCTTATGAAATTATTTTTCCTTTTTGTTTTTGTTATTTTCTAGTTTTTTCTTCACTAATCTTGTATTTTTCTAGGAAGAATACCATTCAGTTCTTTGAATTTTTAAAGTACATTATTATAAGAAAACCCTTCATTATATTCCTAATTTTATAACATGTTTCTTTTCCCATATACTGACTACTACTAACATAAGTTCTAACAAGACCCTTTAGTGAGCTCTGGGTTCCACCCAAATGCAGCTCAGCCTCACACCCTTGCTTGCTTGTCTGCTGCCCAGAAACCTGGGCTTGTGGCATGGTCCTCTGCATTTGGCCTTTACTCTTTTTGCTTTTCTGGGGACTTGGGTCTCAGCTCTTAGAGCTCCTGCTCAGGATGCATTCTGGCAGTGTGGGTGATCTTTTGTTCAGGTGGTGAGAGAGAGCCCTTGAAAAAAGTGCAATGTATTTAGCTCCACCCACCGACACCTGTGAGGCAAAATTTGACCCCAGGGAGTCTAGAAAGGGGCTACCATATAACTCAGTGTGGAAGGAATAGTCAAGGGCATGGAAATTCAGGACTGAGTACACTTTGTGACNCTTGTGACATCATTCCAATTGACACATTTCCGCTTGGGGAAGAGTGGGGCCACTGTCCCAGTTGTTCTGTTATTAATATGCTATTGCCATTTAGACACTATTGGCTCCATAGAAATAAGAAAAACAAGATAAAATTTAAGACATCAAATATGAGGTTACCTTTTCCCCCTACAGGTTTTATTATAAAGACAAACCTGGCTATTAAAGAATCATCTTCACATATAACCATGTGTAGGCTAATTCTTACTCTGATTTGGTGAATATTTTTATTGCCTGATACTAATAAACTTTCACAATTTCCTAAATTGTGATATTCTGTGGTCCTTAAAGTATCAAGTTTAAAATATTAGCTAGCAGGTAATTTTTTAAAATAGCAATGTTGGAAAGGAGTCCATAGAACTTCTCTATGTGGTGCTTACATTATTTAATTTAATAGGACAAATATATGCACCTCGTTTTCTTATCTCTGAAATATCACTTTCTAAAGATACTGTGCAAGAAAACAGAGTCTAGAGTCTTAGAGCTTGTGCTGTAATTGGTAATTCCAGACCCTATTTCTGGCCCTAGTTTTAACAAATTGTAGCAGGAGCATTTTTTTTTTTTAAAGAAAATGACCTGGGGGCGCCTGGGTGGCACAGCGGTTAGGCGTTTGCCTTCGG
>NC_048223.1:1877337-1912354 GCF_002007445.2 Ailuropoda melanoleuca
AAAGAAAATGACCTGGGCAAAACTTTTCCACTCTGCATTTTGCCCTTTGTTGATTGATAAGCTATTAATGATAATGAGTACTGTACTAGGAGCTGTGGGGTGTCACAAGAAAGAAAACCTCATTGCCCACCTAAAAGGGGCAATGGTCTTAAGAGGTTTAAAAGCTTCCTGAGACAAAAGCTGCCTGATCTTATGTCCCCACAGGAGGAACTGTTTTAGTGTCAGTCTGTGGGGAATGCAAGAATTCCTTTCAATGGGAGATTTTTTCCTTCTATGTTTCTTTCTTTTATGCATATAACCCCTACCCCCAACCCCTTCACATTTTTTTCTTACTCATTTCATTCTGCTTCAGGAAGGATGGATAGAAAAAGAGGAAGGAGGTTAGAAGAAGATGAAGGAGCTCATAAGAATGTACAAAGCTATACTCTAATTTTTATGTTCCTAAATCAGGATTTGACCACAAATATTAGTTCAATATTGTAGCTATCTATGTGTTTTTTTGGTTCATATAGGTTTCATTCTTTAATACAACCAGGACCTCCAATTCATCTACTCTGCCATGTTTTCAGTCATTTATCCCTTTATCTATCTTGGATTCTATAGTTTACTATTATAAACATTTCTTTGAATGGACTTCCTTGCTAGTTTCTCCCCAAATGATATCTGCCCAGCAATGTCCCAATTCAAGTTAAATCCAATTCTTAACCTACTTAGTCTTGTAGTTTAAGCCATGTAGACACATGGCTGAATGTTGCTAGAGAGGAGCATCATATCAATGACCATCTTACATTAAATTCTTGACTTTAAACGAGACCTTAAGCGAGACCTTAAGCTTGAAAGACAATCCCATTAAACATCTCATTTTCTATTGACCCTTAACAATAATTTCACATCTCTTCCTTCCTACTTCTAGACAATATTGGACAATGACTCATTTTTAATTTACTCAGAAAATAGAAGTAATCGGAAAATCTATTACCTGCTGCTATCATTTTGTTAGCCAAATGGCCAACATCTATACCTGTAAATACCTTCACACTTGTTATATGTGTGAACTACTAGGCCTCTTATTGAAAGCCAACTCCACTCATCTTTTCCTCTTACTTTTTCAAAGACTTCATTCCTGCACTGTTCCTCCTCCCTCCTAAGTCATTGATTTTTCCCTCACTACAGGATAAGTTTCATCATCTTGCAAACATGTGCCATTAGCTCCCACTGAACTCATGTCTCTTTCCAGTCATTGCCCCATTTCTCTTCCTCCACCCTTATGGAAAAACTTGAAAAGATTGTCTAAACCCTATGTCTTATACCTTTATTCACTTTTAAAAATTATTTTATTGTGGGGGCACCTGGGTGGCTCAGTCAGGTAAGTGTCTGATTCTTGATTTCCACTCAGGTCATGATCTCATGGTTGTAAGATAGAGCCCTGTGTCAGGCTAAGCATGGAGCCTGCTTATGATTCTCTCTCCCTCTCCCTCTTCCCCTCCCCCTTCTAAAAAATCATTTTATTGTGAAAGCACACATGTAAAACATTGCAGAAAACATAATGCTGATGAATAATGTATATGAACAATTATAAGCGAACTACTCCTGTAATCATCACCTAAGATAAGAAATAGAACATTGTCAGCATCTGAACAGCTCCCACGTATCCTTCCTTAGTCACTTTCCTTTTGCTCCTCCCAAGAAGGAATCCTTATAGTGACTTTTATGGTAATCATTTTCTTGCTTTTATTTATAGCTTGACTACCAATGTAGGTATTCATAAATATTATTATTTGTTCTGCATAGCTTTGAACATTTAATACATGACTCATATGATAGATACTCTTCTGTCTTGCTTTTTTGCTCAATACTATAAGACTGATCTATGTTCTTGTTTGTACCTCTAGTTTGTTCATTTGTATTCTTTTTTAAAGATTTTATTTATTCGACAGAGTTAGAGACTGCCTGCGAGAGAGGGAACACAAGCAGGGGGAGTGGGAGAGGAAGAAGCAGGCTCATAGCAGAAGAGCCTGGTGTGGGGCTCGATCCCATAATGCCGGGATCGCGCCCTGAGCCGAAGGCAGACGCTTAACCACTGTCACCCAGGCGCCCCTGTTCATTTGTATTCTTGTGTGATATCTTACTATATGGGTGTATCCAAGTTTATTCAATCTACAATTTATGTTTCTGTTGTTTACTATTTCTTTTTATTCCACTGCATCCATCTGGCTGTTGTCTTCATTATGGCTCCAAACTCCTCTGTTCAAGGTTTCAGGTTTCCAAAGTCAATGGTCAATTTCCAACCTTATTTTATTGGATTTCTTTTTTTTTTTTTGCATGATTTGACATAATTTGCTAACCTTCTTCTTGAAACAGTTTTTTCTCGTGGCTTCTGGGGTAGCACTCTATCAATTTTTCTTCTACCTTCGTGACTGCTTTTTATCAGTGCTCTTTTCTGGTCCTCCTTATATTCTACATCTTTAAGTGTTGGAATGCCCCAGGAGTCAGTCCTTGGACACTTCTTTCTTTTTTCCTCGTGCTTAAGTATCTCATGCAGTCTATGGCTTTGAATATCAATTATATGATCACTTCCAAATTTATTTCTCCAGCCTGAATCTCTTACCTGAATATCTGACTCTGCCAATTGAATGACTCCATTATAGAAATTTAAATTTCTAAAATCAGACCCTCCATATTTACCCTCTACCCTACCCTGCTCTTTTGCCACACTTTCTCATCTTGGAAAATGATAACTACATTCTTCTGAATGCTCAGACAATAACTGTGTTGTTATCCTTGACTTTTGTCTTTCTCTTACTCATGTTAAAGCATAATTTTTCAATGTAAAAAGCAAGGCTCTCATGCAAGTATATAATGAACATGTGTAAAAGACACACTGATGATGGAACAAGTAAGATATATTTACAAGCACACTAAATAAGAAATATTAGAAAAAGATTGGTGGGTTAGATATACAACTAATTAATATTCCACAGAGCAATAAACTAGAACTCTGGGGGTTATTTTTTCCGTATGGAAAGAAATTATTTGCATCTTTGCTGGGCAGAAGTCTACAAATTTAGCATATAACTTCACTAAACCTAGGACCTTTAATCCAAACAAAGTACATACACCTAGGTAACATTTAGACGGGGCTTTGTCCTCATAATTTTTATGCCATCCACTTCTTGCCTAATTTCCAAGTTTTAAAAATTTTTCTTAATGCCCAACACACAATCCAGCCATAAATCCTGTTAGCACTAACATATTTTCAGGATTCAAACACTTCTTATCATTTTCTTTAGCTACTGTACTGGTCCAGGTCATCATCATCTCCTGCCTGGATTTTTGCAATTGCTCTCTAACTGATCTTTCTGTTTCTGCCCTTGCCCTCTACAGTTTTGTATTGTTTTGTTTGTCTCTCTTTCTCTTTCTCTCTTTCTCCATTCCAAAGGCAGCATGATCCTGATCTGTTCAAATCATTCCAAAGGTTTCCCAACTCACGCATAACAAAATTCAAGGTGTTTACCTTGGTCTACAAGACACGGTGCTCTTTCTGGCTAATTCCCTCATCCTATATCTTCCATTTTACCTTAGCCTCTTTGCTTATTTTCTAGGAGACAATTATTCTGCCTTGGGGATATTCTTACTTAGACAACTCTTAGTCCTAGCTCTCTGTGTATGACTCCCTTTGTCACTTCATTTGGGTTTCTCCTAAATGTTTCCTTATGAAATAAGCTTTCTCTGATTTGCTCTTTAATGCACTCCCACTCCTGCCCTGATTTATCATTCTTCATAGCATTCATCACCACCAACATATTCTAAAGTTATGTCTGTCTGTTACAAGTTCCTCGTTCATAGAATGTAAATTTCAGGGGAGCAGTGACTATGTTTTAATATCTGTCATAAAACCTATACAACAATAGGTCTTAATAACTATCTGTTGAATCAATAAGTGAGTAAATATATGACTTCTTCCTTGGAAATAATCTCATGGAGAGACTTTCATGTTTTCAATCATCAAACCTACTGATTAGCTCTTTCATCCCTTCTCTGAACACAAATAATCCCATTTTGCAACTGTGTACTCCTGGATCATAATTATAAAAGCCACCCCTTCCCAAATGAGTCTCAAAAGAGCCATAGCTTTTGTCTCACTATAACTCTTAAATAGGCACTTAAGTCTGGAACAAAGTAAAAATAATAGTGCTTAGTGTTGAGGAGGGAAAATTTCTCTCTATCCTTCAATATTCTTCTGGCTGGTCTAAGAATTAAATTGACAGAAGACAGATTAACAGGAAGAAAAAACCCACAAAGTTTAATTATGTGTGGATGGAGGCCCAATAATAAAGTTGAGACATGAAAAAATGACCAAGGCCATCAGCTTTTTATACGTTTTAAACAAAGAAACAATAAATCTATGAGGAATTGCAAGATAAGGAAAACTTATTGTTAGGAGCTTCGGTTAGTAAGGAATTCCAAACAGAATTTGGGTAGGGGTAGTAAATCAATAAAAGTAACTAGGTTTGTTTATACAGACTTCTCAGTTCTGAATCCCCTATCTCTAGTGGTAAGGATGTCTCTTTACCTCCTGGTATAAAGGAGAGTATTTTTCACGTGGGAGATTTATTTCCTGTTTTTTTTGAGACAAAGGGGGATTAGAGTGCTCTTCTTACACTGGCTGTTTCTTAAGTAACTTTAATTCAAAATAACTAATATAGTGGCACATTTTGGGGTGGCCTGCTCTTGGCCCCCATGCTAAGAAGCAGGGTAGATTGACTTTTCCAAAGACTCCCCCAGTACCAACCAAGATTTCACTAGTCCAAGTATCATTAATCTGCATTTAAGGGAGTTCCCAGCCTTTTGCTGATGAGGCTTTCCTCTTCTCCAGCTACATTACGTAGGCCAGTGGTTCACAAAGCATAGTTACAGAGCCTACAGCATCCACATTTCCTAAAACCCTGCTAGAAATGCAGATTTTCAGCTTCAACCCGGACTTACTAAGTCAGAAATTCAGGAGATTTAGCTCTTCCATCTTTTTTAACAACCTTCCAGGTGATTCTGCTGCTCACTTATAATTAGAACCACTGCTTCAGGTAGTTGGCCTCTATACCTTATGAAGCAGTGGTCAAGTTAACTGGCTTGAGCCAACTGCCTCAAATCAAATCTTGGTTTTACTGATTCTTGGCTGTGTGACTTAAACTAAGTTACTTAATTTTCTGTGTCTCATTTTCCTTGTGCATGAACCAGTGATATTAATAGTACTATCCTTATAGGTATATTGTGAGGATTCAATTGATACACCCAAATGAAATAAGACAATTCATGGCACATTATAAGAATCAACTACAAAGTAGGTAAGTGTATGGCACTATATACTTAAATTATCTATATTACTGACTGCCTCTGGTTATGTTTTCTCTATTAGTTTTGAACTCTGAGGGAAAAAATTCCATTTCTATACCCCCATAGAACTGAGCATATCATTTTTTTTAAGACTTATTTATTTGGGAGAAAGAGAGTGAGAGAGAGAGTGCACACATGTGGGCACATGAGTGGGGGGAGGGGCAGAGGGATAAAGAGAACACCAAGCAGACTCCCTGATGAGCCCAGAGCCTGACATGGGCCTCATCCCATGACTCTGAGATCAAGACCTGAGCTGAAATCAAATCAAGAGTCAGACACTGACTGAGCCACCCAGGCACCCCACATATCATTATTAATATTGCAATTACAAACTGAGTGCTTACTCTGTGTCATGCTATGTGCTAAGAGCTGTAATTTCATTTAATTCTTGGAACTCTACTAATTAAATGTCATTACCATTTTATAATAAATATATTTAACTGGTTGTTTGAAGTATTCTGCTGATTACTTAACAGAACAAAAAAAATCTGGATTAATTTGTCCACTGCAATTATTTTTTTGCATTATTTCAGAAACTTTGTAAATATCATAACTGCTAGTGAGTCTCAACCATTACTTATATAAAGATAAACAAGTCACAGGAACTGTAGATCTTTTGTAGACTAATTATTTGTATAGAATTTCTGTGCACCCATTTATATATCTTATTAATTTATTATAAAGAGCAAAAAAATTGTAAATGTAAAAATGTAAGTCAAATTGTCTGTAAATGACTTAAGAAATATGTTAATGATCTTGCTCCAAATGAATAATTATAAAGCAGGTGCACTTGAGATATGATCATTTAACTGACAGCAAACAGCTTCTAATGGCTTCAATAACCAAGATAACGGTGATATCAGAGAAGTCTGTTAAGCTTATTGTTCATACCATCCATTTAATATGCAGGAGAACTTCGGATGGAACCTCCCTGTAGACCCATTGTCCTGCTTCTCTAAGTAGCAGTTAATTTAAACACACAAGCAAAAGTCAAACTCTATTATTTCTAACACACCTTTTTTTAGTAAACTATATTCTGTCATAAAATTCTGGCTGAAAGAGACACTTCCGTATATTTATATGGGCATTGTCTTCTGTCGTTGAGATTTTACCCCCCAAACTTATAATATCATTAATGGTTAAAGGCACAGGAAATGTGGAAGCCTGGAAATACAAGTTTCTGACCAGGGCCCTAAAGAGGTCATTGTTACCATGTCCCCCAGGTTCAAAAGGAAAAGAAGCTAGTGGATATAAGCAAAGTTGGCAAAATTTTGGTTTATTGTGTTTAGGATGCTTAGTTGAGATAAACATGACTCACACTTCTGAAAACAAACTAAATCTAGAACCAGTCCTTACAAATATAAGTATAGGGGGAAAATGATGTTCGTTTCTAGCTCATTTCATTTGAGCTTTAAACTTTTTCTTCTCGGGAGGACCCTACCTATGAGTGAGAAGAATCAAACTCCAACTAGCTTAAGCAGAAATGGAAGTTTATTGACTAAAATATCTGAAAAATCCAGATTGCTTCTCTTCCAAACAGGCTTTCTCATAAATGGGGCAAGATAACTAAGTGCACCCAACCCATCACCTCAAAGACCCACATCAAGCTGGCTTAATGACCTCAGTTGAAAAGTGGTTTCTTTGTTCGATCTGGCAAAAGATTCCTGGTGGAGAATCTGATTGGCCTAAATTTGGTTGTGAACCTGTCTCTAATGCAAGAGGACAGGGATATAGGACAACCCCTTTGAACACAAACATGGAATTAGTACCCCATATAAAAGCAGGATTTTGTTATGAAAACAAGTGGAAAGGGTTGCTGGGCAGCTCATAACAGCAGATTCCCTTACATTTCATTGTGGATTGTCCAGCACGTATGCACCCCTTACCTTTTTTTTAGCCCACATAACTTTAAAAAAACATAATATATAGCAACTACCATATAGATTCTGAAATATACATACCCTTTCTCTGGTGTTCAAATTCTACTTCTATTTCCAAGTTTGAGATTTATCTAGTTTATCTGCATTTGTCCCCCAGTAAGAACATGGCTCTTCATGGTATGGTCAACCATGGCTAATGACGCAGTCCTCGATTTAGAGTCTGTTACTTGCAACACAACATACATGACATCAGGATATCTAACTGTAGGTGACAAGTCCAGTCCAAAAGTATGCTGTCTTTATCCTTAAAGAATGTCATCAGAGCTCCATCTTTTTGATAGATCCTTCCTTTTTGATGGGCTATTGCTTCCTCCAAATATTATGCTTTAATGGCTTATCAGCCTCAGTGGAAAAGGAGTTGAGGATTAAATGATTATGCACATGAGGAGCTGATCATAGTGTCCAGCATAGAAAGTACTCAATAAGTGATGGTCTTTTATATTTGCAACTCTTATTATTATTCTATCACCATCATTATCATCATCCCCGTATAGTTTCTGATAGGTAAGTTTTGGGATTGACTTGATTTAGGTCATGTGATCATCCTTGTGGTAGGGGGAAAGGGAGCTGGAGTCACACTTCCTCTCAAACCTGGAGAATGAGTTACCCCAAACTTAATGGGCTTTATTTCCAGAAGAAGAAATAATACCAGGTAACCAAGAATAACATATATCCACTGTAATTCCCTTATCGACCATCTGGCCCACACCTTGAATATTTTTTTCTAAAGACCCTTAAACGTGCAAATTTAATAAATCTTTTCTGGTATCAAAATTTGAAGCTGTGGCTAACTGACCTCAGTTGGGTTATTTTAAGACATGACTACTTAAGGATATTAACGATATGGGTAATGCTGTAAATTACTAGATTCAGAGACTTAGTAGGATTAAAGTGTATGTTTCCAAGTTTGCAAGCTCCAGCTAAATTACATATCAAAGTATTGCTTGCTATTTAAAAGCTGATTTAGAAGTCATTTCAGATAGAAGCATTGGTTTAACTTATTTAAAATTTAATACTATTTTTATAGGTAAGATGAATATAGGTAATATGATCTATACATATATCTCATTGTCTGTTTTCAGTATTTTCTTTTAAGAGTTACTTAAACTATCATACTACAAGGAAGGGGGGGGGAGCCAGGATTGTGAAGATATCTGCTCTAACCATAATAAAACAGGTGTACCTTAATAGGTCTACCAGGAATGTTTTAGCTGTTAGCATCTTTTAAATGCTTCTGCTGAGAAACCATGTTTTCATAACAAGGTTGGTGAGTATTAAACCTGTGATAGTTCTTTCTGGGATTACTATAATTTACAAAAACAATAAAAACCTGCTAAAAACATTTATGTATTTTTAAATGTTGTAATCTAGGGATCCCACTGATATTTGTGGTGAAAGATTTGCCCAAGGCTACATAACCCTGCTTGTACATTGCCAGGACTGCAATCTGTTTTATGACAAAACAGATTCATTTATCTCCAAATAAATAAATTACTTTTGTGAACATTTAGAAACATTTGCATAATTAGGCTGTAAGATCTTAGCAGTCTTTTTCATAATAATTAAACTAATCTAATCTTGGACAGGGTAAACAGACTTACTAGGATGAGAGCAGCCTTCAGGCAAGGAACTTACCGCATTCTGCAGGAACTGTAAGGCTGATGATGTTTGTTAATTATGCAGAGCTTTTACTCCCTAGTAATAGCAGCGTTTGTATTGCCTGAAGCTTAGATAGCTACTCCCAGGCACATAAAATTAGACTCTGCTTTTTTGACATTCTCTTAAAAAAAAAACACAAAGAAGATGCTTCAAAATGATTATATGCTTTCAACAAGGAGGGCATTAGCTTTCCACTGATGGATCCTGGATCTGCACACAATTGGCCCATTCTTCAGTCATGTGATCTTGATTATCTTTAGATCTGGAGACTTTCAGACTGTACACAGATACACAGAGCTGAGGATTAATAAAAGAGCAGCAAAATGAATGACTAGAAGTTCTTGGAATACCAAGTTCGAAAAAAAAAGACACCTTAGCAAATAACTCATTTTAAAAAAGGCTCATTTTATTTCTAATTCTCAAAAGGGAATATTGTAAAAAAAAATCAAATAAAAATGAGTGTTTTGCAAGTTTTCTGTGTTTTTTCTAAATAGTATATCAGACAGTTTGGCCAATGTAGTGGTTTTAATGGTGACTTAGCTGGAGGGAATCACTGTTTGTCTTTCTGGTTATAACTAGTATATTTACCTTAAAAATGCAAAGCTTAAAAATAATCTAACCGATAAGAGATGAATTTCATGAAATTAATTGACAAAATTTTCATGTAATACTTTTTATATCTCCTATTGCAAAAGAAAAGTACTCCTGCACAGATTTTTCAGAAGAAATCTAAATAACTGATGTTTCCAGAACAAAGTCCTGAGAACATTAGCAAATTAAGAATATACAAGTGGAATTTGCTGAGGCCACAGGAAGCATAGTAACATTTAATGCATTTATTCTTGTTCATATAGGATGTTAAATAAATTTGGTTGCAATAACACTAGTCTTTAGAAAAGTGATGATATTATGTATTCTTTACATGTTATCTCTCATTTTTGTCTTTAATTTATTTATTTATGCACAATATGTTTTATTTTCACTTGTATTTAGATGGGCTTCTAGCATGATCATTTATTCTTGGAATGTTCAAACCTCAGTGCATTTAATTAAGACATCACAAGCCGCTATCTCCATAGGAAGATATTTGTGATGTCAGAAGCATCAGGCATATGAGACTGACAATTAGGAAATAGAAATTAAGGAGGGAAAAAAGTGCCACGTGAATTGTAATGTTTTGGGAGGAGAGTGGGAAAGATAAGGCAAAAGGAAGCCATTCATCAGTCTTTCTCGAAGAAACTTTCCAAGAGTGAAGGTGAAAACTATAACTTTTGCTCCATGTTTTATAAATTACATTTTTGGTAACTTGGAATTTCATCAAATATTTATTAACATTTTTGGATTATATTCACATTTAGCCACGAAATATGCTTTTAACTAAAATATACTCCTTCTACTATCCTATCCTAGGAAGTTTATAAATGACGTTTTATATTACTAATTAGTTTGGCTTGAAGATTGATAGTTACGGTCCACAGGAAGTAATTTTAAACTTCGGAGTCCAGTCTGCACACAAATACATATAATCCTCAAAAAGATCAATCCTTATAAAAAACAGTAAGAACATTTAAATGAACATAGAAAAAAAACTGGTGGGATATAAGACACAATACAAGTGTAAATCTGAAAATTGAGTCCTTATTGGAAAGGTGGGTCTGGATTATTTATTTACTAATAACAGAGATTTTTACTCTAACTTGTTCTGAAATATGAGTTTTCCTTCTAATTAAATGTCTTGAAGTTAATCTTAGCTTTCAATTTCATCATAAGCTATTAAGTTTTAGCATTGTTTAAAAATAAAACTTCTTGGTAAATAAACTTTATGGTAAGAAAAAAAAATTTTTTTCACAAATACTATTAACCATAGGTTCACAATCTCTCATTCTAACCAGGACTTAATAGCTAATGCTACGATACACACACACACACACACAAACACACACACACACACACACACACACACATCTACATATATATCAGAAACAAGATTTTAACAAAAAAGGGACTAAAATTTTTGTAAAATAAAATATGTATCTTCTGTCTCTGCAATACCAAAGTTTGTTAATTTGAAAGGTAATATATAAACCTAGGGAAATAATTTATCTTTATGAGTAATTGAAGTAAAGCCATATTTCAAATAGTCTCTTATATAATTTTGAAGTTTGAGGCCAATGTCTTTGTCCATTCTGATTAAATCATTATGGTTGACCTCATAAAATTGTTGCTGTAGGCAACCAGTAGGTCTGCCATTTCCTGTTGTTTGCCTATGCTCACATTATTAGTATTATTGTCAATCTTTTTACTTCAGTGTCCACTATGTGTAGGTAAGTATCATCAAAATTAGTTACTGCAACTCATAAATCCACATACTCAGGCAANAAGCTCCTATCTCCCTGGTTCTGTCATCTAGCAGGGAGATCCTCCCACATCCAGTCCTAGCAGTCATTCATTACTCTGCTTCTGGATTCTGCCAACACCATTTCTTCCTCTTGTCCTCCAGCCTTAGGAGTTGTAGTGACTTTTTGCTACTGCTAATCTCTGGGTTGCTTTTTGGCCTACTTAACAATCCTTCATGTTGAAGTACTTCTTTNCATGCAGTCTATGGCTTTGAATATCAATTATATGATCACTTCCAAATTTATTTCTCCAGCCTGAATCTCTTACCTGAATATCTGACTCTGCCAATTGAATGACTCCATTATAGAAATTTAAATTTCTAAAATCAGACCCTCCATATTTACCCTCTACCCTACCCTGCTCTTTTGCCACACTTTCTCATCTTGGAAAATGATAACTACATTCTTCTGAATGCTCAGACAATAACTGTGTTGTTATCCTTGACTTTTGTCTTTCTCTTACTCATGTTAAAGCATAATTTTTCAATGTAAAAAGCAAGGCTCTCATGCAAGTATATAATGAACATGTGTAAAAGACACACTGATGATGGAACAAGTAAGATATATTTACAAGCACACTAAATAAGAAATATTAGAAAAAGATTGGTGGGTTAGATATAAAACTAATTAATATTCCACAGAGCAATAAACTAGAACTCTGGGGGTTATCTTTTCCGTATGGAAAGAAATTATTTGCATCTTTGCTGGGCAGAAGTCTACAAATTTAACATATAACTTCACTAAACCTAGGACCTTTAATCCAAACAAAGTACATACACCTAGGTAACATTTAGACGGGGCTTTGTCCTCATAATTTTTATGCCATCCACTTCTTGCCTAATTTCCAAGTTTTAAAAATTTTTCTTAATGCCCAACACACAATCCAGCCATAAATCCTGTTAGCACTCACATATTTTCAGGATTCAAACACTTCTTATCATTTTCTTTAGCTACTGTGCTGGTCCAGGTCATCATCATCTCCTGCCTGGATTTTTGCAATTGCTCTCTAACTGATCTTTCTGTTTCTGCCCTTGCCCTCTACAGTTTTGTATTGTTTTGTTTGTCTCTCTTTCTCTTTCTCTCTTTCTCCATTCCAAAGGCAGCATGATCCTGATCTGTTCAAATCATTCCAAAGGTTTCCCAACTCACGCATAACAAAATTCAAGGTGTTTACCTTGGTCTACAAGACACGGTGCTCTTTCTGGCTAATTCCCTCATCCTATATCTTCCATTTTACCTTAGCCTCTTTGCTTATTTTCTAGGAGACAATTATTCTGCCTTGGGGATATTCTTACTTAGACAACTCTTAGTCCTAGCTCTCTGTGTATGACTCCCTTTGTCACTTCATTTGGGTTTCTCCTAAATGTTTCCTTATGAAATAAGCTTTCTCTGATTTGCTCTTTAATGCACTCCCACTCCTGCCCTGATTTATCATTCTTCATAGCATTCATCACCACCAACATATTCTAAAGTTATGTCTGTCTGTTACAAGTTCCTCGTTCATAGAATGTAAATTTCAGGGGAGCAGTGACTATGTTTTAATATCTGTCATAAAACCTATACAACAATAGGTCTTAATAACTATCTGTTGAATCAATAAGTGAGTAAATATATGACTTCTTCCTTGGAAATAATCTCATGGAGAGACTTTCATGTTTTCAATCATCAAACCTACTGATTAGCTCTTTCATCCCTTCTCTGAACACAAATAATCCCATTTTGCAACTGTGTACTCCTGGATCATAATTATAAAAGCCACCCCTTCCCAAATGAGTCTCAAAAGAGCCATAGCTTTTGTCTCACTATAACTCTTAAATAGGCACTTAAGTCTGGAACAAAGTAAAAATAATAGTGCTTAGTGTTGAGGAGGGAAAATTTCTCTCTATCCTTCAATATTCTTCTGGCTGGTCTAAGAATTAAATTGACAGAAGACAGATTAACAGGAAGAAAAAACCCACAAAGTTTAATTATGTGTGGATGGAGGCCCAATAATAAAGTTGAGACATGAAAAAATGACCAAGGCCATCAGCTTTTTATACGTTTTAAACAAAGAAACAATAAATCTATGAGGAATTGCAAGATAAGGAAAACTTATTGTTAGGAGCTTCGGTTAGTAAGGAATTCCAAACAGAATTTGGGTAGGGGTAGTAAATCAATAAAAGTAACTAGGTTTGTTTATACAGACTTCTCAGTTCTGAATCCCCTATCTCTAGTGGTAAGGATGTCTCTTTACCTCCTGGTATAAAGGAGAGTATTTTTCACGTGGGAGATTTATTTCCTGTTTTTTTTGAGACAAAGGGGGATTAGAGTGCTCTTCTTACACTGGCTGTTTCTTAAGTAACTTTAATTCAAAATAACTAATATAGTGGCACATTTTGGGGTGGCCTGCTCTTGGCCCCCATGCTAAGAAGCAGGGTAGATTGACTTTTCCAAAGACTCCCCCAGTACCAACCAAGATTTCACTAGTCCAAGTATCATTAATCTGCATTTAAGGGAGTTCCCAGCCTTTTGCTGATGAGGCTTTCCTCTTCTCCAGCTACATTACTTAGGCCAGTGGTTCACAAAGCATAGTTACAGAGCCTACAGCATCCACATTTCCTAAAACCCTGCTAGAAATGCAGATTTTCAGCTTCAACCCAGACTTACTAAGTCAGAAATTCAGGAGATTTAGCTCTTCCATCTTTTTTAACAACCTTCCAGGTGATTCTGCTGCTCACTTATAATTAGAACCACTGCTTCAGGTAGTTGGCCTCTATACCTTATGAAGCAGTGGTCAAGTTAACTGGCTTGAGCCAACTGCCTCAAATCAAATCTTGGTTTTACTGATTCTTGGCTGTGTGACTTAAACTAAGTTACTTAATTTTCTGTGTCTCATTTTCCTTGTGCATGAACCAGTGATATTAATAGTACTATCCTTATAGGTATATTGTGAGGATTCAATTGATACACCCAAATGAAATAAGACAATTCATGGCACATTATAAGAATCAACTACAAAGTAGGTAAGTGTATGGCACTATATACTTAAATTATCTATATTACTGACTGCCTTTGGTTATGTTTTCTCTATTAGTTTTGAACTCTGAGGGAAAAAATTCCATTTCTATACCCCCATAGAACTGAGCATATCATTTTTTTTAAGACTTATTTATTTGGGAGAAAGAGAGTGAGAGAGAGAGTGCAGACATGTGGGCACATCAGTGGGGGGAGGGGCAGAGGGATAAAGAGAACACCAAGCAGACTCCCTGATGAGCCCAGAGCCTGACATGGGCCTCATCCCATGACTCTGAGATCAAGACCTGAGCTGAAATCAAATCAAGAGTCAGACACTGACTGAGCCACCCAGGCACCCCACATATCATTATTAATATTGCAATTACAAACTGAGTGCTTACTCTGTGTCATGCTATGTGCTAAGAGCTGTAATTTCATTTAATTCTTGGAACTCTACTAATTAAATGTCATTACCATTTTATAATAAATATATTTAACTGGTTGTTTGAAGTATTCTGCTGATTACTTAACAGAACAAAAAAAATCTGGATTAATTTGTCCACTGCAATTATTTTTTTGCATTATTTCAGAAACTTTGTAAATATCATAACTGCTAGTGAGTCTCAACCATTACTTATATAAAGATAAACAAGTCACAGGAACTGTAGATCTTTTGTAGACTAATTATTTGTATAGAATTTCTGTGCACCCATTTATATATCTTATTAATTTATTATAAAGAGCAAAAAAATTGTAAATGTAAAAATGTAAGTCAAATTGTCTGTAAATGACTTAAGAAATATGTTAATGATCTTGCTCCAAATGAATAATTATAAAGCAGGTGCACTTGAGATATGATCATTTAACTGACAGCAAACAGCTTCTAATGGCTTCAATAACCAAGATAACGGTGATATCAGAGAAGTCTGTTAAGCTTATTGTTCATACCATCCATTTAATATGCAAGAGAACTTCGGATGGAACCTCCCTGTAGACCCATTGTCCTGCTTCTCTAAGTAGCAGTTAATTTAAACACACAAGCAAAAGTCAAACTCTATTATTTCTAACACACCTTTTTTTAGTAAACTATATTCTGTCATAAAATTCTGGCTGAAAGAGACACTTCCGTATATTTATATGGGCATTGTCTTCTGTCGTTGAGATTTTACCCCCCAAACTTATAATATCATTAATGGTTAAAGGCACAGGAAATGTGGAAGCCTGGGAATACAAGTTTCTGACCAGGGCCCTAAAGAGGTCGTTGTTACCATGTCCCCCAGGTTCAAAAGGAAAAGAAGCTAGTGGATATAAGCAAAGTTGGCAAAATTTTGGTTTATTGTGTTTAGGATGCTTAGTTGAGATAAACATGACTCACACTTCTGAAAACAAACTAAATCTAGAACCAGTCCTTACAAATATAAGTATAGGGGGAAAATGATGTTCGTTTCTAGCTCATTTCATTTGAGCTTTAAACTTTTTCTTCTCGGGAGGACCCTACCTATGAGTGAGAAGAATCAAACTCCAACTAGCTTAAGCAGAAATGGAAGTTTATTGACTAAAATATCTGAAAAATCCAGATTGCTTCTCTTCCAAACAGGCTTTCTCATAAATGGGGCAAGATAACTAAGTGCACCCAACCCATCACCTCAAAGACCCACATCAAGCTGGCTTAATGACCTCAGTTGAAAAGTGGTTTCTTTGTTCGATCTGGCAAAAGATTCCTGGTGGAGAATCTGATTGGCCTAAATTTGGTTGTGAACCTGTCTCTAATGCAAGAGGACAGGGATATAGGACAACCCCTTTGAACACAAACATGGAATTAGTACCCCATATAAAAGCAGGATTTTGTTATGAAAACAAGTGGAAAGGGTTGCTGGGCAGCTCATAACAGCAGATTCCCTTACATTTCATTGTGGATTGTCCAGCACGTATGCACCCCTTACCTTTTTTTTAGCCCACATAACTTTAAAAAAACATAATACATAGCAACTACCATATAGATTCTGAAATATACATACCCTTTCTCTGGTGTTCAAATTCTACTTCTATTTCCAAGTTTGAGATTTATCTAGTTTATCTGCATTTGTCCCCCAGTAAGAACATGGCTCTTCATGGTATGGTCAACCATGGCTAATGACACAGTCCTCGATTTAGAGTCTGTTACTTGCAACACAACATACATGACATCAGGATATCTAACTGTAGGTGACAAGTCCAGTCCAAAAGTATGCTGTCTTTATCCTTAAAGAATGTCATCAGAGCTCCATCTTTTTGATAGATCCTTCCTTTTTGATGGGCTATTGCTTCCTCCAAATATTATGCTTTAATGGCTTATCAGCCTCAGTGGAAAAGGAGTTGAGGATTAAATGATTATGCACATGAGGAGCTGATCATAGTGTCCAGCATAGAAAGTACTCAATAAGTGATGGTCTTTTATATTTGCAACTCTTATTATTATTCTATCACCATCATTATCATCATCCCCGTATAGTTTCTGATAGGTAAGTTTTGGGATTGACTTGATTTAGGTCATGTGATCATCCTTGTGGTAGGGGGAAAGGGAGCTGGAGTCACACTTCCTCTCAAACCTGGAGAATGAGTTACCCCAAACTTAATGGGCTTTATTTCCAGAAGAAGAAATAATACCAGGTAACCAAGAATAACATATATCCACTGTAATTCCCTTATCGACCATCTGGCCCACACCTTGAATATTTTTTTCTAAAGACCCTTAAACGTGCAAATTTATAAATCTTTTCTGGTATCAAAATTTGAAGCTGTGGCTAACTGACCTCAGTTGGGTTATTTTAAGACATGACTACTTAAGGATATTAACGATATGGGTAATGCTGTAAATTACTAGATTCAGAGACTTAGTAGGATTAAAGTGTACGTTTCCAAGTTTGCAAGCTCCAGCTAAATTACATATCAAAGTATTGCTTGCTATTTAAAAGCTGATTTAGAAGTCATTTCAGATAGAAGCATTGGTTTAACTTATTTAAAATTTAATACTATTTTTATAGGTAAGATGAATATAGGTAATATGATCTATACATATATCTCATTGTCTGTTTTCAGTATTTTCTTTTAAGAGTTACTTAAACTATCATACTACAAGGAAGGGGGGGGGAGCCAGGATTGTGAAGATATCTGCTCTAACCATAATAAAACAGGTGTACCTTAATAGGTCTACCAGGAATGTTTTAGCTGTTAGCATCTTTTAAATGCTTCTGCTGAGAAACCATGTTTTCATAACAAGGTTGGTGAGTATTAAACCTGTGATAGTTCTTTCTGGGATTACTATAATTTACAAAAACAATAAAAACCTGCTAAAAACATTTATGTATTTTTAAATGTTGTAATCTAGGGATCCCACTGATATTTGTGGTGAAAGATTTGCCCAAGGCTACATAACCCTGCTTGTACATTGCCAGGACTGCAATCTGTTTTATGACAAAACAGATTCATTTATCTCCAAATAAATAAATTACTTTTGTGAACATTTAGAAACATTTGCATAATTAGGCTGTAAGATCTTAGCAGTCTTTTTCATAATAATTAAACTAATCTAATCTTGGACAGGGTAAACAGACTTACTAGGATGAGAGCAGCCTTCAGGCAAGGAACTTACCGCATTCTGCAGGAACTGTAAGGCTGATGATGTTTGTTAATTATGCAGAGCTTTTACTCCCTAGTAATAGCAGCGTTTGTATTGCCTGAAGCTTAGATAGCTACTCCCAGGCACATAAAATTAGACTCTGCTTTTTTGACATTCTCTTAAAAAAAAAACACAAAGAAGATGCTTCAAAATGATTATATGCTTTCAACAAGGAGGGCATTAGCTTTCCACTGATGGATCCTGGATCTGCACACAATTGGCCCATTCTTCAGTCATGTGATCTTGATTATCTTTAGATCTGGAGACTTTCAGACTGTACACAGATACACAGAGCTGAGGATTAATAAAAGAGCAGCAAAATGAATGACTAGAAGTTCTTGGAATACCAAGTTCGAAAAAAAAAGACACCTTAGCAAATAACTCATTTTAAAAAAGGCTCATTTTATTTCTAATTCTCAAAAGGGAATATTGTAAAAAAAAATCAAATAAAAATGAGTGTTTTGCAAGTTTTCTGTGTTTTTTCTAAATAGTATATCAGACAGTTTGGCCAATGTAGTGGTTTTAATGGTGACTTAGCTGGAGGGAATCACTGTTTGTCTTTCTGGTTATAACTAGTATATTTACCTTAAAAATGCAAAGCTTAAAAATAATCTAACCGATAAGAGATGAATTTCATGAAATTAATTGACAAAATTTTCATGTAATACTTTTTATATCTCCTATTGCAAAAGAAAAGTACTCCTGCACAGATTTTTCAGAAGAAATCTAAATAACTGATGTTTCCAGAACAAAGTCCTGAGAACATTAGCAAATTAAGAATATACAAGTGGAATTTGCTGAGGCCACAGGAAGCATAGTAACATTTAATGCATTTATTCTTGTTCATATAGGATGTTAAATAAATTTGGTTGCAATAACACTAGTCTTTAGAAAAGTGATGATATTATGTATTCTTTACATGTTATCTCTCATTTTTGTCTTTAATTTATTTATTTATGCACAATATGTTTTATTTTCACTTGTATTTAGATGGGCTTCTAGCATGATCATTTATTCTTGGAATGTTCAAACCTCAGTGCATTTAATTAAGACATCACAAGCCGCTATCTCCATAGGAAGATATTTGTGATGTCAGAAGCATCAGGCATATGAGACTGACAATTAGGAAATAGAAATTAAGGAGGGAAAAAAGTGCCACGTGAATTGTAATGTTTTGGGAGGAGAGTGGGAAAGATAAGGCAAAAGGAAGCCATTCATCAGTCTTTCTCGAAGAAACTTTCCAAGAGTGAAGGTGAAAACTATAACTTTTGCTCCATGTTTTATAAATTACATTTTTGGTAACTTGGAATTTCATCAAATATTTATTAACATTTTTGGATTATATTCACATTTAGCCACGAAATATGCTTTTAACTAAAATATACTCCTTCTACTATCCTATCCTAGGAAGTTTATAAATGACGTTTTATATTACTAATTAGTTTGGCTTGAAGATTGATAGTTACGGTCCACAGGAAGTAATTTTAAACTTCGGAGTCCAGTCTGCACACAAATACATATAATCCTCAAAAAGATCAATCCTTATAAAAAACAGTAAGAACATTTAAATGAACATAGAAAAAAAACTGGTGGGATATAAGACACAATACAAGTGTAAATCTGAAAATTGAGTCCTTATTGGAAAGGTGGGTCTGGATTATTTATTTACTAATAACAGAGATTTTTACTCTAACTTGTTCTGAAATATGAGTTTTCCTTCTAATTAAATGTCTTGAAGTTAATCTTAGCTTTCAATTTCATCATAAGCTATTAAGTTTTAGCATTGTTTAAAAATAAAACTTCTTGGTAAATAAACTTTATGGTAAGAAAAAAAAATTTTTTTCACAAATACTATTAACCATAGGTTCACAATCTCTCATTCTAACCAGGACTTAATAGCTAATGCTACGATACACACACACACACACACACACACACACACACACACACACACACATCTACATATATATCAGAAACAAGATTTTAACAAAAAAGGGATTAAAATTTTTGTAAAATAAAATATGTATCTTCTGTCTCTGCAATACCAAAGTTTGTTAATTTGAAAGGTAATATATAAACCTAGGGAAATAATTTATCTTTATGAGTAATTGAAGTAAAGCCATATTTCAAATAGTCTCTTATATAATTTTGAAGTTTGAGGCCAATGTCTTTGTCCATTCTGATTAAATCATTATGGTTGACCTCATAAAATTGTTGCTGTAGGCAACCAGTAGGTCTGCCATTTCCTGTTGTTTGCCTATGCTCACATTATTAGTATTATTGTCAATCTTTTTACTTCAGTGTCCACTATGTGTAGGTAAGTATCATCAAAATTAGTTACTGCAACTCATAAATCCACATACTCAGGCAAAACCCACTGCAGAATGGTGCACTAGACTAACAGCAGACGAGGAAGCAAGGCTCCTGGCCCGACGCCAACCTACCCTGGCTCTTCTGTTTGCCTCATACTTATTTATCACATTATGTTAAGGACACATGCCCATCTGACATAGAAACTGAGGGACAATGTCAGGGTCAATCCAAATATTAAATAATAATAAAGTTTAATTTCTTTCATATCTTAGATAAAAATGAGTAATAAAAGAACGTCTCATATTTTCTTCCTGTAAGCCAATGGATTATCTTTTATGCACTTTGGACTGCATCTTATTTGGAAACCACTAAAATTATGCCAGTTTATTTATACTTCAATTCCTTACCTGCCCTTTCTTGCATTTCTTTATCACACTGAAATTCATTTCCAAGGCTCCTTACTCCTTCTGAGGCTCCATGACTTGCAAGATAGTCTTGACCATGGGAGGGAGAAAGAAGTCAAGATTATTTCTTCCCCTCGTTCTCCTTCCTTTGGAAGTTCCTGCAATGACTAATTTCTCTCTGTGCCTGTAGATCCCATTGGAAAGCTCCTATCTCCCTGGTTCTGTCATCTAGCAGGGAGATCCTCCCACATCCAGTCCTAGCAGTCATTCATTACTCTGCTTCTGGATTCTGCCAACACCATTTCTTCCTCTTGTCCTCCAGCCTTAGGAGTTGTAGTGACTTTTTGCTACTGCTAATCTCTGGGTTGCTTTTTGGCCTACTTAACAATCCTTCATGTTGAAGTACTTCTTTATAAGATTTGCAGTCATTTCTGTTTTTCTGACTAGTCCTTGAGTGATAAAACAGGGCATGTTAATGTTTTGTTTTTTTTTTTTAAGAGAAANTATAAGATTTGCAGTCATTTCTGTTTTTCTGACTAGTCCTTGAGTGATAAAACAGGGCATGTTAATGTTTTGGGTTTTTTTTTTAAGAGAAATTTTTTTTTTTGAAGATTTTTTATTTATTTGACAGAGATAGAGACAGCCAGCTAGAGAGGGAACACAAGCAGGGGGAGTGGGAGAGGAAGAAGCAGGCTCATAGCAGAAGAGCCTGATGTGGGGCTCGATCCCATAACGCTGGGATCACGCCCTGAGCTGAAGGAGTNCAGGCTCATAGCAGAAGAGCCTGATGTGGGGCTCGATCCCATAATGCTGGGATCACGCCCTGAGCTGAAGGCGGACGCTTAACCGCTGTGCCACCCAGGCGCCCCTGGGTATGTTAATGTTAATTAAGGTTATTCTACAACTGTACTGTTTATTTAACATGGTGAGTCCTTGAAGAACATGACCAGCTGAGTTGAAGGTGAAAATGTTTAAGTATTTTCAAATGCATGTATGAAACACAATAGTCCCTGTTCAGATGACCAAATTGCTTAATTGGGTAATGAGAAGGTTTAGGCAGTGATTTCCCTTTAGATGAAATCTCGCTCTGATCCACGCCAGGAAAAGCATCCAAAATCTCACCACTATCAAACCATAGTTCCCAAGATTCTACTCCACTTCCCCAAACCTGTGAGGTCTTAACCTGAATAAAGAGAGGCCACTTTTGTAACACGAGCTTCTGGTATTGATCATCTCATCTATGTGAATTAAAGAAAGCAAACCAGGAGTGAAGAAAACTAAAAAAAATCATTGAGAAACATGTCACTATAATACTGAAGGAAAAATAGTTATGATTTATGGGTAAACCAAATAGCTGTGCCTTATTTGTTTTAAAAGGTATAATAGAACATCTCATCAATGAGACTCTTTAAACGTAAAAGTATTTCAGTCAAAGAACCACCAAACTCTATAGATGTCATAAAGAGAACTCTGCTATTGACTTACACCTGTTTAATTTCTTCCTAGAAACTTGGTCGTGTCAATAAACTATTTATGGTCACGTGACAAATATCTCTTGTGGCCTTAATTAAAATCAGGATTAGGTAATCGCATATATTAAATGCACGAGGGACAACTTTGCTCTGACATCCTGGTAATGTTCTTTAGTACATTCATCCTGACATTTTATCTGAGGGTCTTTTATGTGCATGGCAGTATCCTATGTGCTGGAAATATAAAAAAAAGAAGAAAACAAAATCCTGACTGTTAAGATCCCAGTATGATGAGGAAGACTCACAGTCTAGTAAATATACAAATTGAATTTTTCAGTTAGCAAGCCAAGTTTCTTTCTGTGATTCGAGTATTCTCCAGTTATGAGACTTACCTGCCAGGGCAGAAATATTATATTTTGTTCTCTAAAAAGAAAAAGTGTCCTACAAGTGTAAAATTAACTTGTAATTGTGTCTTGCTTTTGGATGGGCAGAATCTCTGAAAATGCCAAATATTTCCATTGTTTTGAAGATACAACATTGTATCTTGTAGCTGTTTGACAAAGCTTGATACACATTTGTTTCGGTATTAGTTTTATTCTAGAGTTTTTATAGAAGGACTGGAGATATTTTCAAATTATCCCTGGCTTTTACCAATATAAAAATTATTCCATGTTTTGGGCAAAGATTCCAAAAGAAACACTGTTCTACTCTATCTGATGCTTGATTTTCTTTGAGAATATTCTAGCAAATTGGTTTTCTGGTCCAATGATCTGTTTCCTGTATAAAACATGTTAACCAATGCCTCTGCATTTTAATAAGTTATTCTCAAGATGTACCTGCATTTCTGCCTCTACTAATTGAATGTGAGTCATACATGTATGTTTCCAGCCTATGTATGTCTGTTGTGCTATTATAATGATTACGAAATATAACTAAACATTATATAAATGAAAATATATATCAAAACACTTGTTTCTATGAAAACTAGAATGCCCTAGAAAGATTTCATAAGTAGAATTGCTAAAAGTTTTTCTTTGGAATAAGTTATACTGAAGACAAGATTGATTTTTTGAGGGGAGAGTATAGGGGATTACAAAAATCTAAAAGGATTCCTTGCTCAGATTTTTTTTTTACAAGTATTCTTAAGTTCTCACTTTAAAGCTGTTAAAGAAAACATTAGTCTGATCACCAGATTTATACTCAGAAGAAAGACCTTGGTTCTAAATTAAAAGATTGGTGAATAAAGGTATATCTCTGACTTTTTTAAAAAATATTTTATTTATTTATTTGAGAGAGAGAGAGCATGCGTACGCAAGCATGAGCAGAGGGAGAGGGAGAAGCAGGCTCCCCATGAGCAGGGAGCCTGATGTGGGGTTCAATTCTAGGACCCTGAGATCATGACCTAAGCCAAAGGCAGATGCTCAACTGGGTCACCCAGGCACCCTTGTCTATGACTTTTTAATTGAAGTAAAATATTTAAGATATAATGAAGTTTCAAATAACTAAGTAACAACAGGGCTAAATTTTATGGGAAGCATGGACTTTTGCTGCAGCTCTCAAAGCAAACATATTTTCTCCTTACCTCCCACACAATTTTATGCTCTTTGTGTTTACTTCATCTTTGAATCCAGTATTTTGCATGTCATGCTTATTTAATAAATGTTTGTTGAATGAATGGACTACTGGCTTCAACCTATCATTTTAGAGAGAGTTAAAGAAAGTTCGCTTTTGGCAAACTAAGTTAGCATTGTTTTGTGTAAATTGGCAGTCAATGGTTTACATATTATTAATTTCCCTCAATTCTCTTTTTCTCCTTGTCAATCTCTTTAGATTGAATGTCCTCATCTTTGTCTTATATTAAAAGCTAAACTAGAAACAAAGTCTTTGAAGATGAACATTGCCAAGCATGGTAATATTAATACTCATCTAAGACCTTTTTTATACAAAAAATCAGGTGTGATTTTACCTATTCCAACACCTGACATCACCCCTCATGGAATCAGCAAATGAACTTTCTAAAAAGTCTAGGTTTTTGCAAGGTTCTTCCATACCAATTCACTTAAAAAATAATGGAAGCCCTGGAAAGCAAGTCCATGAATACAGCATACTAATCAAAATGCACTTCTTAGCACTTTTCCTGTGGTCACCCAAGGGGAAATATGTCTGCCACTCCATAGCAAGCATAAAATTTCATCCTGACTTTCAGGCAAAACACCAATGTAATTGACATGTACTACTAATCAGATGAGTATAACACATGATAATATCTTTTCCTTTTGTGACTAAGAGTGATGTGTTCCAGTGGTTATCGCAGGGTGCATGAAGCAACTCTCTTTATATGCACATAGGTGTTCAAGTAATGCATTCTGAAAACCAGCACGAGGTACTCTATCCATATGTGGTTAAATAATTGAAGCAATTGTCATGTGAGTTGCTGGCCACCACATCTGTATATTTCTTAGGCTGCAAACAGCACCAGATGTTCTACCAGATGATGGTTTATGATGCCACAAGGTATTTCTGATAATCCTAGTGGGGATGAGGGCCCTATGTTAACTTTGTCCTGCAGCCTGAGAGTGAGAGCCAAGAGGAGAACAGCTTGGTGACCAAAGAGACTTGCCTGAATCATACCACCCATCCATCCTTGCTACTTTGATACATAGGGAGAAGACGTGCACCTTCTCTCCACAACCATAGAAGTTCCCAGACTTAATAAAATCCTCTAATATCATACCATTCTGCAATTTTTAAATAAACTGCCCAGTACATTAGCCATTGTTGAATATCCTAAAATTTTGCTTAAACATGTTGGTTATTTTACTTATATGCTAATCTCCTAATTTTATAATGAATATTTGATTTATTGCAGAGGGCCACTGTAATTGTCACTCAGAATACATTTGTATAATTTTATTAAATTCCTATATCTACATTTTAAATTAAATATGTGGCTTATGTGTTTATATCACTCCAAGTAACTTTTTGAAAAATAGTGTCTTTTTTTTTAAAGATTTTATTTATTTATTCGACAGAGATAGAGACAGCCAGCGAGAGAGGGAACACAAGCAGGGGGGAGTGGGAGAGGAAGAAGCAGGCTCATAGCGGAGGAGCCTGATGGGGGCTCGATCCCATAACACTGGGATCACGCCCTGAGCCGAAGGCAGATGTTTAACCGCCGTGCCACCCAGGCGCCCCTGAAAAATAGTGTCTTTTAATCAATCATTTCATAAATATTTATTGGGTACTCTTATATACCAGGTACTGTTCTAGGCATTGAGGATACAATAATAAATAAAACAGATAAGATCTCTGTCCTCCTATAGTTAATATTAAAGAGAGATCACATTCTCTTGGGAGAGCTTATATTCTATTGAGAAAATGCATTTAAGATGATCTATTATAAAATTAACACCTATGTATTATAGAAGAGTACTAAGACAATGACACATGGCAGAGGAGGGTGACAAGGGCTCCTCTGCACAAGAGGATGGCCTGGCTCTTCAAGGCCAAGGCTTCAGGAACCAAAATGATGTTGGCCACAGCTGCTCTTCGTCTGTTAAGGCACTCTCAGTGCTGAAGGAAAGGCAGAGCTGCTGTATNGAAAGGCAGAGCTGCTGTACTTGTGGAGACCACCTCTGCTCTGCAGCTTCTCCTTCAAGGAGTTTAAGCCCTCCAAAGGGGCCAGAGTCCCTGGAAGTTAGAGATATGTGAGGGCCTTAGTAACGTGACCTTGAGCAGCTCCTACCTGGGATGACTCTCATTAGTGAGCATGCCCCTGATAACCTCCTGAGTTTATAGCTAGAGCCTTCCCCAACGTATCTCCTCTTTCTAGAATCCGAATGAAATTGACTAAACTGACTTAGACACTGAGTAGACATACCAGTTCTTCCCTTGTTCCACTCCAGTAAGTTCCCTGGCTCCAGTTCCTCTGTGCCCAGCATGAAGCTTGTCCTCAAATCCTAGAATAGGGAAGCAGCTGGCTGACCAAAGGCCTCAAGCCTGCCTGGTTTGTAATATCCAGGGAAAGCAAGAATGGTGAGACACCAGTAATGAGCTGGTTGGAATGCCTTCCACATCTGAGGTGCAAAGTGTGTACCAGGACCGATTGTTGGCTGGGCCTTTGGTGACAGGCTCTGGCAGGCCTTGCTGTGGTTCTGTTGAAGATAAGTCATGAGACCGCTTAAATGTTCCTCAAGGTTATAGAGTTGTAGGATCTAATTGAGAGGAACCCCAGGGCTGGAAAGTCACCACAGCTGTATCCTAGAGGAAGAAATGTTTCTCTAAATAGGAAAGAAGTTTCAAAGGTTCCTAAAAGGGTTCTAGAAAATAGGTAATAATTAGTGAAATTAGTCAGATGGTTTTAAGGTTAAGGTGGAGGAAAATCTCAGCAGCTTAGCCCCAATTATATCATGCAGAGCATGCAGAGGACCTCACTCCTAGGCTAAAGGAGTTTGACACGCTCAATTCCTCTAAACTTTATAGCCCTCAACCTAAAGAGCAGTCATGGGCAATAGGTGACTTCCTAACATGCTTTAACACTCAAAACAGGCTCCCTCCCTTTTGAAGCATTAATTCATTTATTTATTATCTTATTGCTAGGAACATCTGGCATAAGGAATGTGATTCAGAGGATTAGGGGCTGCTTCTCCCTTTAACAGAGCCTGGAGCCCTGGGGTCTCTGAGATCAGGACCAGGAGGCTGAGGCATCTATTTTCCATCGGTAGGCAGAGTAGCAAGTTGGAGAGAAAGGGGCTTTGCATTTTACTGATCCAGCCAATTCAGGGCTTAGTCAAGTTACCTGCCCAAGTTCCAGCAGAACTCTCCTGGGTCAGCAAGGAGTTACTGTAGCCTCTTCCTTGGTCTCTATCCTGCTCCATTAGAGAGGAAAGTTCTAATCCCTTCTGGAACTCCAGGGCTTTATAATAGAAAAGAAACAAAAGGATCTCCATATTTATGGAGAAATAACAACAAAATAGAATCAAGGTTTTTAAAAAGTCATCTCTAAAATTACATCTAGAGGTAAACCCTGTTAATATTTTAACATGCTTCCTGCCTTTCTTCTCTGTATATTTTTCATGGTTTAAACCTCATAAATAAACAATGTCACAGTCTGCTTTTTCTACTTATCATTATCCCATAAATATTTCCCCCATTACTAAAAGCATGGCATATCCAATATTTTAATAATTGCATTATATTCTATGTACAAAGAATTACTTACTAATTTACTCATTGTTGGAAATTTAGATTATTTCTAATTTTTCTATTCTTTTTTTTAAAGATTTTATTTATTTATTTGACAGAGATAGAGACAGCCAGCGAGAGAGGGAACACAAGCAGGGGGAGTGGGAGAGGAAGAAGCAGGCTCATAGCGGAGGAGCCTGATGTGGGGCTTGATCCCAGAATGTTGGGATCACGCCCAGAGCTGAAGGCAGATGCTTAACGACTGTGCTACCCAGGCGCCCCTAATTTTTCTATCCTGAATGATATTTTGATGAGCATTCTTGCATTTCAGTTATTTCTAAGACATGCATATCACCAGAAGTGAGTTATTACATGAAGTAGTTCCCCAAGAATAGTCTTTCAAACTCTAGACATTATTATTATGAAATAACTAAGCCAAATATTAAAATGAAAAAGTATCTTATTTCATTGTACATTTATTTGGTTGCTAGTGAAGGCAACTATTCCAGAATTTCATTAGAAATTTGTACTTCCTGTTTTGTTAATTGTTAGATAAGCTGTCTGTTAAAGGTAGGTAATAGGAGGCACTCTGAGACAAACCAGTTGGATTTGCCTCTAGGCTCCTCTTCTTACCACCTGGACAGCCTCAGTCTCCTCATCTGCAAAATGGGGTTGATGCTAATACTACTACAACGGCTACCTCATAGAGTTGTTGTATTAAATGAGTTAATATCTGCAAAGTGCTTAAAAGAGACACATATATACATAGTAGACATTCTGATAGTATCCCCACTAGTGGTTTTTAGATCTGTATATGTTAGCTTTTACTGTATAACCAACTACCCCAATACTAAGCTACTAAAACAGTAAAAATTATTTCTCATGTTATTGTGGGTTGTCGGGGCATTTTTTGGGTCCTGGCTGATGGGATTGGGACTGGATGATCTAGGGCCTTAACTGGAATAGCTAGAATGCTGGGGATTTTCTCTCCACATGGTCTACCATCTTCAGTAGGCTGGCCTAGGCTTGTTCATATGGAGGCATACGGTTTCCTAACAGCAAAAAAGGCAATCCCCAAAAGCAAACACTATTCATGTGTATCTAACATTCCATTGACTGGAGTAAGTTACAAAGTCAAGCTCAGATGCAAGAGGTGGAGAAAAAGGCTTCTCTTCCTGATGGGAAAGGCTATAAAGCCATATTGCAAAGGGCATGCACAGAGACAGAGGAGGGATTTGTGGCCATTTTTTGCAATCTACCACAAAAGCCAATGGAAAAGTAAAGCTAATGGATAAAAACTAACTCACTGATTCCAGGCATTAGTAGGACAAGACTGTGAAAAATTTTTTTATGTATATATTATATAGATATATAATTTACATAAAATATAAATTTTATGTGCTTTATATGAAAAAATATAAATTTCCATCAGATAGTTCATTCAGAAAAACACTGCTTTGGAGAATCATCTTAGTCATGAGTGAGCACAGCTAATTCTAAAGTTAATAGGACCCTTGTGTGTTCATCCAAGAGCAGAATTTGGCCCACTGTGTATGCCACTCACTGTCATTATTTACATTATAAATTACCACATTTTATTATGTCTACTCCCATACCATCTCCATTATAGTCTATTATTTTAATATATGTTAAAATGGAATTAGCAATTAAATTACCACACCATTATTCATACAACCTAAAGTGTTTGACCTCAATCTCTAGAAGCAGGGGGATTTGTAATTGACTAAACCTCTATCTATGTGTGTGTGGACTCCTTTAATTGTGCATGATATTTTCTTGGTGTTGATGTGGTCAGAAATTCTGCTTTAATTCTATTCATTTCTCATGAGGGAGACTAAGTTCTATCTGGGACATCATTTGAGTCCTCGTTTACATGAACAGATTTGAAGATGTATGCCCCATAGGGTCCCTATGCTCCCTTTAAAGTCAAGTATCTCCAATGTGTTTTCTTAATTTGTTACATTATATAACTATTTGTAATTTCTACCATATATTCATCAAAAATTAATATGTTCCTCATTATCCTCAAGTAAATAAATGTGTTTCTGTTGGAAGCTCTTGTGTGGCAAAACCATACCTTCTATGTCCTTGCAATTCCTGTAATGTCAGTCAGTCGAGGAAGTGCCNCAGAGCTGAAGGCAGATGCTTAACGACTGTGCTACCCAGGCGCCCCTAATTTTTCTATCCTGAATGATATTTTGATGAGCATTCTTGCATTTCAGTTATTTCTAAGACATGCATATCACCAGAAGTGAGTTATTACATGAAGTAGTTCCCCAAGAATAGTGTGTGGTAATTCATTTTTCAAGGAAGTCTTTCAAACTCTAGACATTATTATTATGAAATAACTAAGCCAAATATTAAAATGAAAAAGTATCTTATTTCATTGTACATTTATTTGGTTGCTAGTGAAGGCAACTATTCCAGAATTTCATTAGAAATTTGTACTTCCTGTTTTGTTAATTGTTAGATAAGCTATCTGTTAAAGGTAGGTAATAGGAGGCACTCTGAGACAAAACCAGTTGGATTTGCCTCTAGGCTCCTCTTCTTACCACCTGGACAGCCTCAGTCTCCTCATCTGCAAAATGGGGTTGATGATAATACTACTACAACGGCTACCTCATAGAGTTGTTGGATTAAATGAGTTAATATCTGCAAAGTGCTTAAAAGAGACACATATATACATAGTAGACATTCTGATAGTATCCCCACTAGTGGTTTTTAGATCTGTATATGTTAGCTTTTACTGTATAACCAACTACCCCAATACTAAGCTACTAAAACAGTAAAAATTATTTCTCATGTTATTGTGGGTTGTCGGGGCATTTTTTGGGTCCTGGCTGATGGGATTGGGACTGGATGATCTAGGGCCTTAACTGGAATAGCTAGAATGCTGGGGATTTTCTCTCCACATGGTCTTCCCTTCAGTAGGCTGGCCTAGGCTTGTTCATATGGAGGCATACGGTTTCCTAACAGCAAAAAAGGCAATCCCCAAAAGCAAACACTATTCATGTGTATCTAACATTCCATTGACTGGAGTAAGTTACAAAGTCAAGCTCAGATGCAAGAGGTGGAGAAAAAGGCTTCTCTTCCTGATGGGAAAGGCTATAAAGCCATATTGCAAAGGGCATGCACAGAGACAGAGGAGGGATTTGTGGCCATTTTTTGCAATCTACCACAAAAGCCAATGGAAAAGTAAAGCTAATGGATAAAAACTAACTCACTGATTCCAGGCATTAGTAGGACAAGACTGTGAAAAATTTTTTTATGTATATATTATATAGATATATAATTTACATAAAATATAAATTTTATGTGCTTTATATGAAAAAATATAAATTTCCATCAGATAGTTCATTCAGAAAAACACTGCTTTGGAGAATCATCTTAGTCATGAGTGAGCACAGCTAATTCTAAAGTTAATAGGACCCTTGTGTGTTCAACCAAGAGCAGAATTTGGCCCACTGTGTATGCCACTCACTGTCATTATTTACATTATAAATTACCACATTTTATTATGTCTACTCCCATACCATCTCCATTATAGTCTATTATTTTAATATATGTTAAAATGGAATTAGCAATTAAATTACCACACCATTATTCATACAACCTAAAGTGTTTGACCTCAATCTCTAGAAGCAGGGGGATTTGTAATTGACTAAACCTCTATCTATGTGTGTGTGGACTCCTTTAATTGTGCATGATATTTTCTTGGTGTTGATGTGGTCAGAAATTCTGCTTTAATTCTATTCATTTCTCATGAGGGAGACTAAGTTCTATCTGGGACATCATTTGAGTCCTCGTTTACATGAACAGATTTGAAGATGTATGCCCCATAGGGTCCCTATGCTCCCTTTAAAGTCAAGTATCTCCAATGTGTTTTCTTAATTTGTTACATTATATAACTATTTGTAATTTCTACCATATATTCATCAAAAATTAATATGTTCCTCATTATCCTCAGGTAAATAAATGTGTTTCTGTTGGAAGCTCTTGTGTGGCAAAACCATACCTTCTATGTCCTTGCAATTCTTGTAATGTCAGTCAGTCGAGGAAGTGCCTAGAGTAGTGCCTGGTGCTATTAGTTCTTTAGAGTTGCTGTAATAAAGTACACAAACTGGGGTGGCTTAAAACAACCGAAATGTATTGTTTCAGAGTTCTAGAGAAAAGAAGTCCCAAATCAAAGTATTGGCAGGATTGACCTCCCTCTGAGAACTGTTGGGAAATCCTTCCTTGTTTCCTCCCAGCTTCTGGTGGTTTGCCAACAATCTTTGGCATTCCTTGGTTTGCAGCTGCATAACTCCAATCTCTGCCTTCCTCATCACATGATGTTCTCCCTGTGTGTTGTTTTGTCTTTACGTGGCTGTCTTCTTATAAGGACACAGGTCGTATTGCACACAAGTATGATTTCTTCTTAACGAAGTATGCCTGCAATGACCCAATTTCCTAATAAGGTCACATTCTGAGGTACACAAGCCAACCCATACCCATAGATAAAGAACAAATATTTATGGAATAATCAGTAAGCATTGAATTTTGCTAGATAGTGTTCTTCACACATTTCTATTGAGTCTATAAAAGAAGTATTAGCCCAGGTAGATGAAGAGCAAAGAACATTATTAGAAAAATAACAAAATAATTTATGAGATTCAACCCATTAAGAAAGCCTATAGGAAAATGTTCAAACTCACTAGTATTAAGATATGTAAACTACTATCATGATCATAGGGGTCAGAGAGTCCCTTTAGAATACGTAGGATAATAGCACATTCCTAGGTTTCCTTCTCATTTCAGCTTCACTTCCTTGGGGAAGTTTGTTCTGATCTCTCCTTATGGGTCATATCTCTCTCCTATAGTGGTTTAAGGACCACCATGTACCCTTCTTTGGTAAAAACTTGCTACAATTGTGATTTTTACATTTATTTGAGTAAATATTTGAGTATTGCTTTCACCAGTGGACCTTAAACTCCAAGATGACTGTGTTTATTTTCATTTTTTTTAAATATCTGCAACACTTAGCACAGTGCTTGACAGTAGGTGCTTAATAATGATTTGTTGATTGATTGAATGTCTATATGAATAAATGAATTGGTGAGATGGGCTGAAGTTTACCTTTTCACTGGCTCTAGTAGATATCTGTTATTGTATTTGTTGTAAATTGTTATATATTTACATATGTTATTAAATTACAAATATATAAATTATTATACCTTGTTAAAATATTTATTTAATGTTGTTAAATAAAACATAAGCAAGATTATAAGGGCAACGATTATTTACTTAGGTGAAAAACTGTTTCCAAGCACTTTATCAGCACATAGTTGCATACGAATATTTAGTATGCTAATTACAAATAGTAATTATGCACCTACTGTATGAGCTCTTTCTCTTGGAAGAGCTGTAAGTAATCCCAATTTAAGTTACTATATATACTTGAAAATTATGATGCAAATTTTTTTTTAGATTTTTTAATTTACTTGAGAGAGAGCGTATTTGCAGGGGGAGGGGCAGAGGGAAAGGGAGTGAGAGAGATTCCTTAAGCAGACTCCCCGCTGAGTGCAGAGCCCAACACTGGGCTTGATCCCAGGACCCTGAGGTCATGACCTGAGTTGAAATAAAGAATCAATGCTTAATTGACTGAGCCACCCAGGCGCCCCGATGCTAAATTTTATATACATATCTTGTATTAGTTTTTAGTTTATGTCGGCTTGTCTTTTCTATATTCAGTCCCATTCGTGTTTCCTGTATTCCCTGAAATTAAAATAGGATGTGTTTTACACACACAAACACATTCACACACATACACACTCCAGGGCCAAAGTGACACTAATTATTTCTCTTCAATTCCAAGTAAATCATATTCTCCTTAGAATTTATAGAATCACCTTCCTAATCCATGCTGCTAAAAGTGAATTAACTTGGTCTGATACTTTAAAGAATGTCTAATTATTTAATTATCTCCATTATATGAATAAAGCTTTAGTGAATTCCCTTCCTAGCATCATCATGTGCTTCCTTAGGGCTAAGCTTCATTTGAACGTACAGCAAGTTCACACACACACACACACACACACACACACACACACACACACCATGATGATATAACGTTACAAAGCAATTTTAATTAAAACTATTGAGAATATGTTGTTGTTGTATTTTAAAATCATCTTCCTCTGAGAATGATATGAAATGGTGATGTGTATACTCCAGTGGGAGACCCAGCAAATGTTAGCTTTCAGTCATTTTCCTGAGACCATGCAAGAGTTCATCTCCAGTCCCTGGTCGGGCTCTTATGGGAATAGAAATACCGCGCTCTTGGCTTGACATCAGTGCCATTTCCAAATGTTACCATGGTGATCACCTATGCAGCATCACTAACCCTTCTCACAACAGCTCAATTTGAGATTCAAGTTTCACGTTTCCATGATTATGGGAGGGTAATTATTTCATTACTCAAGGGAAGAAGATTTAAGAGGTAAATAGCTCTTCATTAAATCTTAAATGATTCTAGTCTTTTTAGGCCACAGAAATGCCAAATATTAAAGTGATGAAATTCAGAAGAGTAAAACGTGACTGGGAATTGAAAAAAATTCAATTTTTGCATACTATAACCATAAATATTTTTTCTCTAGTGAAAACATCTCACATAAAGTACAAGTATATTGTGTCAATAATTCATGATTTAAAATAATTTTCATGTAAACTAAATGCAGGGAGATGTTTGTGTGTATACTTGAATAGAAATACCTATAAAAAGAGAGGGATTTTCTGAACTGATCTGGTTTGAGAGGAGGTAGTGTTATATTACTTTTTTCTATATATCTAGATAAGAATTTTATTGTAAAAGAAAGGATTCTTACTGTAAGATTATTCTGTTATAAAGTATTATTGTTGCTCTTATTTACTATTGATATTTGAAGATTATGCAGCTGAAAATAAATACTATTAAGAAATATTTTCACAGTGTACTTGATTTTATGAAATATCACAGTTCAGCTGTGAATTGAAGATATTTGGAGAGTATCTTAAATATTAAAATAAGTGGCTGTTTATGCTGCACAGCCCAGCTACAGTACAAGGGATTACCGTGATGCAGCTGACTGTCCAAACCTCAACTCTCTTGGAAGAGACCCTGAAATACTATAAAATTTTTAGGTCAAAGATATTTGGCTGACTTATACTGGATGCTACTTAAGTTATGTCCACCACAAGACTAAAATTTCTAACCACACTGTGTTCTTTCTAAGGTGTTTTTTTCTTTCTTTATGTCCCTTTTTTTCCTGTGTTGCCTCTGACAAAAAGTCCATTAAAGATTTTAAAAGAGAATTAAAGATACATGGGAGGTCAACTCCTATATGTGACAGAGGGTGTGCAGTTCAGTATTAGCGGATTAATTTTGACCTGACTGAGATCCTGTAATCATATGATGCACAGACTTAGAGAGGGCAAGGGGGAATTCATTCATAACCATTTTCCCAGAGGAAAGAAAATCTAGTTTAAGCCCATTTACCCCTTTCTTGGTCCTTGGTATTTCCTGACACTGCATTAATTTACCTGTATCGGTGACAGGTTTCTTTCTTTT